>NW_020312116.1:0-88532 GCF_002999335.1 Cyclospora cayetanensis | reverse complement strand
CCGCCCCCCCACCACCGCAACCCCCCGCCCCAATACAACCACGAAAAAGAAAACAACCAACCCAATGGGAGATAGTGGTGTTGTAGTTGAACGCTAACTAGAGAGTTCTGTGTGTTGTATGTGGATTGGGAGATGTTATAGTTGAGGGAGTGGTGTGAGTACAGCTGGAAGCATGATGATAGTGTGGTATGTTTGTTGTGTTTACACGCGATGAGCGGCTCTATATATCTTTTTGTGTCGGTGGTTTTGTAGTGTAGTTTTTCTGTCTTGTTTGTGTTTGTGTGTGTGTGTGTGTGTTTTTTGGTGTGTGTGTGTGTGTGTCTGTGTGTGTGTTTGTGTGTGTGTTTGTGTGTGTGTGTGTGTGTGTGTGTGTCTGTGTGTGTGTCTGTGTGTGTCTGAAGGAGAGGACTCGCAGCAGCACTCTCCTTCTTCCCTGCACGCTGAAATACGCTGCTGCTGCCGCTGCGCCTCCTCCTTCTGCTGCTAGCCGAACGATCGACGTTGCGGCTGCTGCTGCTGCTGAGTGGTCGACCCAACGGCCAGGTACAAGAGCCAGTCTACGATCCACAGCTGCATTCGCAGCAGCGAGACGGTACAAAGCATCTCCAGTCGGAGCAGAAATCGCCGAAATGAACCCACAAGACCTTGGGGGGCCCAGGGGGCCTCTGCAAGGGCACTGCCTGAGAGTCTCTCCAGCACAGCAGTCTCTGTGGAGGCTGCAGCATCGGTTGACAGCCCTTTATCAGTGATTCGCGCAATCTCAGAGGAGGTCTTAGGCGCGCTCCTGGAGGGGGAAGCAGCAGCATGTGTTCTGCTGTCGCCCCTCGCTGCCCTTGTTTTGCAGGTTCTGCAGTGCAGGCAGCTGTTTTGCAGCGGCTTTTCTTGGTGCCTGCGGTTCCCAGAAAGCGAGCTGAGCAACAGCGGGGACTGGAAGGAGCTGCAAGCGGCGCGATGCTGTGCATTTCGCAGCAGCAAAAGCTGCTGATGCTGCAGCAGGCCAGGGGCTTCCCCATTCTCCCCTCTGTATGCGAGGAGCGGATCTGCCTGCTCAGCGCCATTCGCAAGGATCATCTGTGTGTATAAATCTTCTAAGGGGTCAGACGGCTGCTGCGAGTGTTGCGCTGGCGTCTGGCCACCTGGGAAGATTGCAGAGGCTGGCAAGGGAGTAGACGGCAGTGCTGCTGCTGCTGCTGACGCTTCTGCTGCTGCTTCTGATGCTGCTGCAGGTGCTGCGGTTGCAGGTGATGCTGCACAAACAGCAGCGCAGTCTCCCGCTTCTTCACCCCGTGCGGCCTTCTCTAATCTCGAGAAGAACCACGCCGCGTATGCGGGATACTCAGAAGCGACTGGAAGATTCAAGGATTCTGCTCCCGGCAATTCGAACCATCGGGGAGCCGCACCCTTGCGGTCGGCTGCTGAGGCGCAGAGCTCGCTGTCTCCAGTGCCGTTGCTGCCGCGTAGACTTGCAGCAGCCGCCGATGCAGCGAACCGCCTGCACTCCACGAGCTTCGGACGAAGGCGCTTGTCGCGCAGCTGCATTCCTCGGCAGGCTGCCTCCCCCATAGCCACAAGGCGTTCCTTCGTTGTGCCCCCCAGATCGCAGTTGATGCTCCGTATGAGGTAGCTCATGCGCAGCACCCACAAGAGGTCGCGAGGCAGCAGCTGCAGGAACCCGTTGATGCTCTCCAGAGGGGCCCCCCGAAGGGCCCCCATGATTTTCGCCCGGTCCCCCGCATGCAGGGGGGCCCCCAGCTGGGTACGGAGGCCCACCTGGGGGCGGTACGTCAAGACAACGGACAGCAGATCTAGCGCCGTGTCTTCATCGAGGAGAAGGGGCCCCTCTTCCTTCCAATTCGAACTGCTGCTCTCACTGCTGTTCTTTTCATGGGAGGAAAGGGGTGGTGGACTGCTGCCGCCGCGCAGTGCCTTCCAGGGGCACTGCGAGTCTTTCGAAGAAGTCGCTGCGGACGGCTCTGCCGTTGCAGCTGCTCTGTGTGTCGCGTAGTGCATCAGCCGCGACTGCTCCTGAGATCGCTCGAGCTGCTTGTCGATGCCTAAGTCTCTGAGCGCCCTGCGCCCTTCTGCAACATCGTTGAGAAGCAGCGCGAGCCACAAGCGGGAGAAGGCCACGCGGAAATCTGGAGATAGACGTCGATACATCCCATGATCCAGTATCACGAGTTGCAGAGGATTCTTGCTGCTGCTGCTGCTGCTGACGCAGTCCTCGCATGCGGAGGAGGGGGGCAGCAGCTCGCTGCCTCCCTCTTGCGCGGTGCTCTCTCCTTCCTGCGGTCGTCCTTGGGGCTTACTGTGGGGAGAAGAAGGGGGCCCCTTTTTTTTCTCCTCCTCCTCGTTCGGAGGAGTCTTCAGTGGCCAGGCGCGTCTGTGCTGCTCTGAGGGCTGCTGCTGCTGCTGCTGCTGCTGCTGCATTCTTCTGATGAGGAGGTTGCCTGGGTGTGGATCGCAGTGGACAAATCCGTGGAGGTGCAGCATATCGCCGAAGACGCGCATGAGGAGCTGCGCAATTTCGGGAGAACGAGGGAAAATGCCTTCTCTGCGCAAAGCCTCCTCGTCGGTGAGTTTAGCCCCCCTCACGAATTCCATGGTCAAGACCTTCTCAGTTGTAAGACTCCAGTCAACCCACGGCACATACACTTGGGGATTCGCGGCGAAAAGCCGACGGAGGCGAGCTGCGTTGTATCCCTCCTGTCTGAAATTCATTTCTTGCCGCATGTTCGCCTCGAACTCGGGGAGCAACCACCCAAAACGGCAGCGGGGAAACACAAAGGAGATAAAGCCCATCAGGTACCGCAACCCCACCAAGTCCGACACGAAATTCTCGTGAAGGTGAGGCCGTTGCAGCTTGACTGCCACTTCGGCTCCGTCGCTGCGACGCCTCGCATAGTGAACCTGCGCAAGAGAAGCTGCAGCAACGGCTTCCTCGCGAATTTCGACGAAAAACAAAGACACTGAACCCCCCAACTCGCGCTCCAGCAAGGCTTTCGCCTCTGACCACGGCACTCGAGCAGCGTTGTCTTGCAGCTGCGAGAGAATGGTGACATACGGGGGGGGGAGAACGTGCTGCAGCGTTCCGACGTACTGCCCCAACTTGACGTACAGACCGCCATGCCGAATGCAGAGACGCAGCAGACGCCGAGCTCCTCGTTCGTGCAACTGCTGCTCTACCCACCGTTTCTTCTCCCTCAAGGCATCCACCTGAGCATCGAGCCTCTCCACCTCTGCCTGCAAGCGCTGCACGAGATCCTGACACTTGACACGGCCGCTATCACTCGCTGCAGAAGCCGCTGCAGAAGCCGCTGCAGAAGCCGCTGCTGACAAGTGACGTTCCCTCCAATCCATTGCAGCGAGACGCAAAAAACTCAACTTGTAGTCCACGGAGGAAAGACAGATGGAAGCGAAGCTCCGGAGAAAACGAATCCAACCAGTGAGCCCCCACGCGGGGAGCAGCACTTCACTGCTGCTGCTTGTGCTGCTGCTGCTGCTGCTGCTGCTGCTGCTGCTGACGCTCAAGCGGGGAGGCCGTGGCAGCACAGTCCAAACTTCTCCTACAAGGCGCTGCAGCCTCCCAAGCCCCAAAAAACCTCCAGCACTCGCCAAAGGCGCGTCCGCATGCATGCCATGGTCTTGCGCAGACGGCTCGTGCGTCTGTTGCTGTTGCTGCTGCTCGAAGTGCAGCAGAGGTGCTACAGCCACCGGAGCTGCAGCCACCAAAAACAAACTTTGTAGCTTCCAGCGGCTCCTCGTGTGTCTGCTGTTGCTGTTTCCAGCATTGCCGCTGCCTGTGGCGCTGTCAGCGGCAGGATCTGCGAGGCGCTGGTCAGAAGGCTTGCGACGGAAATCCCCTGAAGCTTGCGCGTCAGAAGAAACGCCTCGCAGCGATCCACAATACACTGCATTCGCCGCAGCAGCGGGAGCAGCGGCTGGACAGACGCAGAAGGCTTTTCTTCTTCCCGCTGCTGCCGCTGCGAAGGGCGGAGGCTTCGAGCAACCTGCTGCTGGGCAGACCCCAATGGAAGCTCCCCACTCGGAAGGAAGAGGATTAGAACGCCAGCTTTCCGCGTAAATCTTGTCCGCAGGTCCTAGGGAACTCTCCCTTACCGCCCTTACGGTGACTCGAGGCTTCGTGTGAGAGCTCCCCCCCGCGACTGCTTCTAGAGACAGCAAGCCGCGGCTGTTGGGGTGGTGCTGCAGCCGCAGTGCAACGAGCCATGGAGCCCCCCAAGAGCCGTCTCTAAGCCTTCGGAACTTCTGCATGGCCTTAAATTGCAGGCTTGACTGCGGAGTGCGAGGTTCGAGGGGGAGGGGGGCCTCCCCGAGAGTATTCCCCGAGAGTATTCTTCACAGAGGCGGCAGTCTCAAAGGGAAGGTTGGCAGCGTTCGGGGTCTCCTACTGGGAGCGGCATCTCATGGAAGCTCCGCGGCAGGGAGAAGAAGAAGCAAGCCACCCCCGAGAAGCACAGTTTCCGCACATGCCTGCAGCGACCGAGTCTCCTCAGAATTAGAGGAAGTGCCTAGTCTGCACTAGCCGGGAGTACACAGCCAAGGCAGGACTGCAGGAAGCCAAGGGGCTTCGCTCGGTTGAGGGCCGCACGCACTTGCAACTGTCGTGCTTCGATTGCTTTCGACAGAAATAAGGGAACTGAGTGGGCAGAGAAGGGGTGTAGACGGCGGAACGCCGCTCCTTGACGGGCTAAGGCCAGAGGACTCAGCCTCGGAAGTAGACGACAGCAGAAACAACCGACGTGACAAGTGATGCAGAAGCCGGCCAGGTGGACAGGACTGTAGTTATCTGGCACTTTGTAACGGCGCAGAGGACTCCTAGATGCAGTGAATGCTGCGCAAAGTCGCAGCTGCCACCCGTAGCTTGTCAACTTTCCCGCGGGGTGTACAGGTGTGCGTCTGTGCATATGTGCCCATACCAAAAGGTGCAATAAGGACGCAAATGAAAGAATGCTGCGAACTGTGTTTCTGATCGAGCACGGGGACTAGGTAGAAAGAGGCAACAGAACCCATGGGTCAAGAGAAGACCAAGACAACGCAGCATCAAGTCGGCAGCCCTGCAGCTCGAAGGCAGTCAGTTGCCAGTTTTCAGCTGCTATTGCATTGAATCTTTGAAAAACAGTGGTCTGCATAGTAACAAACAAATGAAGAGTGGGCAGTGGAGAAAGATCGCTAGATATTTCGTCTGCGTGCGTCATCGCGTTGCAGGCGACAGGAAGTTCAAGTCCCTCTACTCCACCAGTGAGGGCGCACTTTCCCTAGCTTCGAATGAAGTAGGCAAATGCGACAATATGTACTCGGCGCGATGAACAGGAAAGGATAGACAAAGGCCTACCAACAGGCGATACTAATAAGTTCCGCTGCCGGGACTCGAACCCGGGTCGCGCGGGTGAGAGCCGCGTATCCTAACCACCTAGACTACAACGGATTGCAGGGAAGTGAAGAAATCAATGCCACATCTAAATCTAAGCACACACGAATCCCCACATCATCGCAACCGACACACTGTCTACGTGGAACATGGTCTCCACAAGGCGCCTTCTAGGAGGTACACACACGCACACCTCCCCTCTCCTGCATTCGCTTATTGCCTCAAAAGCCCTTGCCTCGCTTTGCCCCCTGCACCAACCACCCCTCCCACCCAATTACTTCTACCATTCAGAACACACCTTCGAGCCACGCACCACATCATCGAGAGCTGTAACGCTCAGCAGCCCCTATCACCGTATCGACCCCGAATTCGTGAAGCGTCCTCCCGAGCTTCAAAGGCCCCCAAGTGTCGTTATAGGGACGCGCACTCTATTCAGCGCTATGCAAATGAAACAGGAAGCCCAGTGCAATCTGGTCGGTGACGATGTATATATATATATATATATATATATATATATATATATATATATATATATATATATATAATCGCACGCCCTATAACCTAAATCCGAGACGTACAACCCTGTAGAACCTAAAATACCACAGAACTATACCAAAACTCCCCCAAACTCTAAAGCTTCACATAAAAACTGATAAAGTCAGATCACGCGCGGTTGGCGTTCCGTGCACAGTTATTCCATGCACCAGAAACGACCAATCCATACGCTGCCTCGGGTGCACGTACACCTGGGTTCTACCGCCAGCGCGGCAACAACAACCCTCTACTCAATGAAAAAAATACAGAAGCAGCACCGTTGCGCCACGTGTCTCGCACGAGCGAAAAAGTGCGAATGACGTCACCCTACGGGCCCACACAACACGGCAAAGCAGCACGCCTGCTCCCTATTTTTCACTTCCGTACGCTAAAGGAGTGGCGAAAGCAGGCGGCACACACAGCAGCACAGGTGGGGTGGCAAGCAAAGGGGCCCGACCCCCTAAACGCTCGAAAAGGCGACTGCCTGCAAAAACCACCCGATGCTCGACTGTCCTTGCACGCCTGCACCTCCAAGTTATTTGCTAGCTGCACGGTTATATTTCTATCGGAGGATTCGCCTCAGCAGCTACAATGGTGCCTGCTGCTGCAGCGGCTTCTACAGGAGGCAGCCTTGATCGGCATACAACCTGAGGCGGGGGAGAGGCCGCCTTGTCTGTGGCTGCAGTGCTGCTCGTTGTTGTATCTAACTTAGCCGAAGAGGTGCGCGTGCTGTGATCATCCCCACAAGGGGACGGATCCTCCCCCCGGCCTGCAGCCGCCAATGATAGCTTTAGAATTGCCTGCCTCTTCACTGAGCTAAGTGTAATGAAGAATATTCGGGGACGACACGCATGAACATCTGGATATAGAGCTAAAGATCCCGAAGGGCCTAAGGCATCGG
Source organism: Cyclospora cayetanensis (assembly GCF_002999335.1). Lineage (NCBI taxonomy): Eukaryota > Apicomplexa > Conoidasida > Eucoccidiorida > Eimeriidae > Cyclospora > Cyclospora cayetanensis. Next base: position 81,705 of record NW_020312116.1, on the reverse strand, counting down.
AGGCTCTAGACGGCGAGCACGCACTCCGGGTGTCTCCTGCAGAGCAAGAGTAGAGGCACAGCGCAACCAGCTACAGTTCAACTCAGCCGTCTTGACCCCTCCCCCCAACAGCAGCAACCCCTTGCCCTCTAGCTGAAACATGGTCTAACCAGGAACACCCATAATCTCCCGCGAAATCCGAAAGACGCAGAAACACACCCACATCAACACAAAAATACACACACACTCATGCCAAAAGCAAGAGAATGAGGAAAAGGAAGGACAGTAAGGAACACACACACACAGACACACAAACACAAACACAAACACACACACACACAAAAACACACACGCACACATACACACACAGAGGAAACGGACGGCATATGATATTTAAATATGTTGGCTTACGGTGGAAGTCTCGAGCCCTCTTGGCTGAGCAACCCGACCGCCCCCTGTTGCTGCTGCTGCCACAGGTCCTAGCTGTGTTTGCCTCGCTCGTGACTGACGCGGCGCAGCAGAAAGATGAAGGAGACTGCGACACAACAGAGCCTTCAAGGAAGGACTCTCGAGGAGAGGGGCCCCCACAGGTCTTCGCCCCTAAGAACCTCTTAGCTGCACTGGGAGGCCCCCAAGGAGACGCGGCGGCGCGCACCAGCCCCGGGGATAACCCTGGAGATGTAGATACAGTGCTCGCGTTCTGTGGGGCAGCCGCAGCTCTCTGCAGAAGCAACAGCACAGGCACAAACACGACAGACGAAGCCATAGAGCAACACAAGTCGGTGTCGGCAGAGACTAACACGCACGCAAAAATGCAGAGAGCGGTGCCAGCCACGTCCAAATATTCTCCCCGGCACGCATATATACAGCACATGCAGCCACTCGGCTTCGCGTGAAGGCACACCTCCTTCGTCTTAATCCGCTGCAGCCGTCTGCGGGGCCGCTGTTGCTCTTTCCGTTGGGAGCGCGATAGAGAACAGCAAGTCTGCCTGTTTCCTCTTGCCAAGGCCTACAGATTTACCACAGCACGCACTGCGCAGCAAAACAGCTCTACCCCACCCGCACATCTCCCAGCCCGCGAGTTGATTACGCCGTTCATTTGCCGTGTTTCCCCCTTCTTATTACCTGCCTCCACGCCCATTCTACATGTCCCTCCACTGCTCCCTTTCAGAACAGCCTCCCAAGGCACCACTCTGGCGAGCCCCCCAAGGGGCCTCACTCCGGGAAGGCCTCTTAGGCGCTCAGTGCAAGGTCACCCTACTGGTAGGCAAATGTTCTCGTGACGAAAGGCCTTCCAGGGGATAATAGGGACTCTGGAGAGGCGACGGATAAGTTTAACAGAGACGTTGAAGAAGTCGCAAACGCTACGCGGGGCGGTGCGGCGCGACGAGCGGCGGGCGAGTGCTTGCAGCCGGCGGGACCGAGGCTGCAGCAACACGTGCAGCAAAGAGAAGTGGGATGGTAGTGAAAGGAAGGATAGAGCAGTGGAGTGCGGGAAGAAGGATGGAAAGTGACGACCTTGGCTTGCAACAATCGTGCGCCCCAACACATGTCATAAACGCAACGTCAGTGCACATCGAGGTGATAACAGACAACCCGGGAGACAGACGAAGGCGGATTGCATTGAAGAAGGAGAGAGGAAGAGCGCGAATGAATGAGCCCCAACGCCCTTGTGCATGCAGCTGGAGGCAGGGTGAGGGGCCCCCAAGGAAAGTGGGTAAAGGTCTACGGTCACCCTTTAAGACGAGGCATCAAGGGGACCCTACCGCTCCATGAGGTTCCCCCTGACAGCCAGTTGGGGGAGGAGACAGGGCAGGAAGGTGGTAAATAGCAGGGGGCTTACCCTGGGTGGAGAGCCGAGCTCCATTAGCGAGACGCAGGGGGCCCTTGTCGCCTTTGAAGGAAAGGAGAAAGGTATTGTGGAAAGAGGCCTCTTACTGCCATTGCAGGGAAAAGGAATGAGACCGAAAGATGCAAGAAGAGGATGAAAGGGCCCCTATGCGACACTGGAGCGACGGTAGGGTGAAAAGGAAAGAGAAGAAGCAAGCCTAGGATTAAGGATTGCCCTCATCAGCACTAAACTTTTGGTATAGGGTCCAGAAGACTCTCAAAAAGAGCAAAATGTGCTCAAAGAAACAAAATATCCCGCAGCGCACCCTCCTCCCGTGCTGTGATGGGGTGTGATTGGGGTGTATATACACCGTGGGTGGTTGCTTTCCTCACCCAAACTCATAAATTCTGTTTTAAAACGACTTTTCCTGCATGCATGAATGAGAATCTGATCAAAAAAAGGGGAGGAAACAACATTTTCCTCGTCTTGCCCCCATCCGTTTCCCCATGCCCTTGTTCTTCCGGTCGCATCCCATTCATCTGTCCCGCAAGGGCTCATAGGTTATGTGGCCTAGTGAGCTACCATCATGTTTCTCGTATAAAACAAGAATCGTTAGATTTAAGCAATTATTTAGTATGTTTTGTGCGCTTCCGCTAGTTGGCTGCCGTTGCTCCTTACTACTGGAAAGGATCGCGGGGAGGGGTGTACTAAATACCAGGTAAGGCAGCCATAGACGGCTACCCCTTAAACCACTTTGCATCTAGTTAAATCAGAAAAGGTATGCGATTGCAATGGGCATCACCATATTTTGTTTTATGTATCACGGGCAGCTTTGTCATGGAAGGATCTATGCAGCTGCCTGGAGTTAAGCTACTGTAGCGCTCCACAAGGAGTCCTTAGAGATACCTAGTCTTGAATGCGAAGCAATGCGTACTAGAAAGCAGTAAGGTATTCTCCAAAGATCTTTGCCTGCATTCAGCGTGCAGAGTTCCTACATCAAAGGAAAGGCACACCCAGCCTGCTGTAAAAGTTTGGTTGCATTTCGGGATTTCGTAAGGGAACACTTTATTCCACACTCAATACAAACTGAATGTAAAGCTATTGAGCGTTTCCAAGTAGTACTGCCTTCTTGTCATCCCAGCGCCCCTCACTTGCGACATCAGGGGAGAGGGGCAGCTAGGTCCTGTGTAGCTGCATCCTTTTAGCGCTTCGAGCACTTTCAAGCAGTTCTACAGAACGACTAGGGCACACGACATTGCGTAGTCTTTTACTGAGTTAGCAGTACTCTCCTATAAACGTAATATACAAGAAGACAAATCAATTAGTCAATTCTGTGCTATTTCTTGGTGAAATATTACCAGTTTAATATAAGGTGTGTAAGTGTAGCTCAGACCGTTCCATCTTCCCCCCCAATTCAAAATGTGCCCTTGCATTCCGTGCCTATCAGTCAAGAGCATTTGCGTGCAAGACAGGGGAATAGATCCCTACCCTCGGACTGAGACAAACGCAAAAACAATACAAATAAGGGAGAAAATTGCATCCAGTGAAGGAGTGAAATGCAGGGGGGAAAAGCCATGCACACTAGCCAACGACGGACGAGGTACCAGACCAACACGACTCTAGCGCTAATAGCTTGCTGTTATCGGAGCGCTAAATTGTGTGAACTCCCGCTAAAAGCAATAGGCAGCGTAGTATATTGGGGTTAAAGTACATAGAAGTTCAGCGCTGCCTCCCCGCCTTGTGGAGCAGTCTCTGCATGTAGATACGGCTGGTGCATGCAGCATGATTGCTTTCAATGCCCCAAGAGAAACAGAAGGAAAAGTGCACACACAAGATCACTGAGAGTGCCTGCACACAAATCTGTGTGCACAGCACATGTAATACTAATAGCCGGTACCCTCTCAGGCAGTACCCACAGATGAAGGTAGCTATTTCAGCTAGGGCATGCGCTGAAGGCAAATTTATAAAAAAGCGAAGAATGCCGTCCATGTCGATCAGCGCTGTTGAACCAGAGAGAACCGCGAAAATTCTTGAACAAGAAATGAAGCCAACAACTGCTCCTCCGTCAGCCATTATGTCAACGTTGCCTGCTCCAGTTCACTAAAAACTCTCGTCAATTGTGCCTTTCCAGCTCAACAGCTCTGGAGTTCAGCAATTTTGTGGCTCACTGTGGATCCTTCGCCTTCAATTACGTCACTTCCCTGCGCTCTAAAGTCCGCAAAAGAATCGGGGAGTGTTGTAGGAAGCCCAAATTGACAGTGCTGTGACACCTCCAACATTGAAGTAAATCGATAGAGTGAGCAAAACTCATTGATTTTAAGAGCATTGAGAGTCATCTTAGCCCCCTGACCGTCATCCGCCTTCGTCTGGTCACCTTCCGGTGCACCTCGCAAAGCCCGCCGATTCACCTGAAGCAAATATCTAGGCTCGAAAACACATCCACCGCCGGTTGGCCTAATTCCCTTCTTGTCTCTCTCGAACTTTGTGCGTGCATTCACGTGCATTGACCAGTTGTTCTGGAAAGCCCTCCATCGTTAGGGATGGATGCTAACCCTGGAGCATTAGGTCCAGGCCGGAATGAAAAAGGGGTTCCTCAAGGTTCCTTGGTGTAGACCAGGGATGCGCGAGAGCAACAAGAACATTACTACTCTGTTATGTTGTGAGCGCGCTCAGTAGCAGAAAGATTTTAAGGCAAGCAATTGGTTTTTGTGATCACGGGTGGTTAATACTGCAGAAGTCCGTGGTTAGTGCGTTCTGCCTGTCCATTGCCTCAGCCTGCTTAGGAGTGATCATATTGTGGCCAATGTGCAGGCGGGTCATATAGGCACGGCAGAAAGCACCAGCAAATTTCCGACCCTTATCTGTGATGATATTCCTGGGAAGTTCGTGGAGCTTTAGTCATGAGCTGAGGCTGATTGAGTGACTTTGTGAGCTGTGACAAAGCTGGATCAAGGGGTCCAATGGCCAATACCGCTGACTCCGCCAACTAGCCGTACGTAGTCCTGATCACTGGTCTACGGCAGTCGATCAGTTAATACTCAGATCCGACCAGCGTATTGCTAATCTAGTCTCCCCAGTGCCATTTTGCGCAAATTCGCGATCGTCTTTTTCCTGGCGGAGTGAAATCAGCTGCATTTTGAACCACAGAAGGCCATCCTAACATGGCAATGTTAATGCCTTTTGTTATGCTAGATTCTGGGAATAGTTGCGGATGAATGGGTATCCAAAGCATGTGCTTCACGATCATTCGGTAGAAACGATCAATCTTTATAGACAAACGCGGTCGGGCTGCGCAACGTGGACCGCTGTGGCGTCGCGAGAGCGCGTCGGTGACCACATGGTAATGCCCATAAGATGCTTTGCTATAAAGTCATATTAGGGAAGACGCTCAAGCTAGTGAACAACTTTAATGCTACTAAAGTCGTCGACACTCCTTGTAAGATAGGTTAAAGGCGTATGGTTGATTTCTCGACCACACCATATAGGGTTCTCTTTACTGCCTTGGATGCCGTTGCTCGGTTTCATTAGAGCAGTGAAAACTACAAGCAAACATGTGATGTTCCGAAGAGCCCGCATCCGTTGGGAAGAAGCAACTCACACCACTATGCCACTGGCACCGGTTGTCAGAAAACAATATTTCTCATAACGGAGCAGCGCGAGTACCCGAGGAGTAGTAGGCCCACAAAAAGCGTCCTTACCGTGCAAAATCGAAGTCTTTTGTCCTGATTGTAGACTGCAGATGCTTGAAATAAACCTTTAAGGGAGTGACTACTCGGGCAAGTGTAGAAGTGAACTTTCAATACATACGGCACAAGCCCGCAGTTCCGCAGCATCCATGCTTACTCGCAAGGGTGAGACAAACGTGCTTGCTTCGTTAGCCAAAGATGCCTCATATTCCACAGCTGAATAGCACGCTGTAGGTGCTGTGGATGATCCTGCACATTTGAGCTGGATACTAAAGCGTCAGCCCTCTAGAAAGCCATACAACCCTTCTTGCTCAGTTGTACTGATTCCCCATCAACCTAACGTCACAGTTCCGCGTGGCATTGGCATGTCCAAACGGCATATGGGTGAACGTGAGGCTAAAACGCTGCTTTTGTGCCTGTCATCTGGATGAATGGGGACTTGTAAGATTTCTGCAGAGTCAAATGGGGAATAGCCTGTTGCATGTCTATTTTATTAATTTATTCGCCAGTAGGATACATAAGAGACTTGTTTTTCGCAGCGATCTTGTTATGGGGCTTGAAGTTAGCCGACAAGCGCCACCTTCCGTCTTTTTTAGCAACCCTTACCGGGCTTTACCGAAAGCAGATTGTCAATTTCTGCTCTTTGCCTTTCAAACATATCGTCCGCCTACCGCTCGATCTCCTCGTCGTGCTGTGGATGCTCATGATACAGCGAACCACAGTTAACCAGTGACCGTGGGACTAACTCAACACGGTGCGAGAAGGAAAGAGCAGGTAGTCATCCTGCTGACAACTAGCAATTATTTAGCACATCCGCCAACTCTACCTTCATAGTTGCCGATTCTTGCTGTTTCTCGGCTAAAACCTCAAGCTACGTGCCTTAACAAAGAGTCGCTTGCAGAACCAGTGAACGGAAAGCATGCTCAGGAGTGTCTCGTACTGCAGTGCTGAGCTATCTGCATGAGACTGCCTCATCTTGTTGAGCTGCCCATTCTGTCCAGCTCACTATCATTTCATATGAACGTTGTCAAGGAGACTGGAAGGCGCTTTTTCGTAGCGGTTCCCCGCACACCAACCTTCAAAGCGAGCAGCTGTGGCCACATTCGCGTATTCCATCAGCTCATTTGCGGCATACCTGGGATTACGTCGTGGTGCACGGAATCATCATTGAAGTGACGAACCACGCTTACAGACACAGACCTCTAGCTTAAATTTTCATCTAATTATTACATCCTTGCCAATAATTTCGTGCTTGCCCCCGCCAGCAAGCCTGAGTCACAGGGAATGAGCTGACGAGTGGACAGGCATATTGTACTTTTGCGTGTCTGCTGGAATGTAGGATCCACTTTGACCGATGCGAAGTAAACTTAATGATTCTTGCTCACAATATAAACTTTTAAAAGGGGGAGATAACCTGTTATGGGTCCCCAACTACGGTTTCTTCTCTGTAGCCCACCACACCGCTTTACAGGATATGCGGGCGGCTTTCCGTTTACCCGATGCATCAGTTCTGCCCTCCGAGCAGCTAACTTTTGCTGGGATTAGGTCCCGATGTTTTAAGCTGTCTGAATTTTTGCATGCGTCACTAGTTCCGGGATATAGACGCAATCTCAGATAACGAATTCAGGAGTGTTGCTGGAGAGGCTCCCTGTGGCAGCCTGAGAACGCAAGCTCCCTGAGGCCCTCCTTTCTCGTATTTCTTGGGGTGTAGGACGAAGCCAGTTGACACCCAGATGTTCATAGGTTTTGAACTTCGATTGGGTTCTTTCTCTGCAGTCGATGACGCAGGATTTGCCTTCATTTGCCCCTTCAACCTCAGGCAGACCATCATGTGGAAGCCCCGCGATTATCTGTTCGATCAAGCAGTCGCTGCCCATCCAGCGGCCCCAATCGGTGACACTTCAGATAAACCAGAGCTTACAAAAAAAGCAGGTACTAAGTGTACGCTGTGGCTTCACGAGCCTAAGCTCCATATTTCTCCGTATGTGGATTCACTGATGGACTCCTCTACTTAGGCTGAATCAATTCCCCCAAAGCATTCTAACGAGATTAGACTTGCCTTGAGCCGAAAAATTAGGGCTTGAATGGAGACTTGAAAGGTAATGATCATCAAAATCGCATAACTGATCCGCCTTTATAGTTGTTTCGCCCTCCAATAGGCACGTGGTAAAACACACGCATTTCTCTTTATCTGAGGTTACAATGCCGAATGCCTCTCCAACCGGCTGACAAAATGCTTAAGGACTTGCCCATCTCTGTGGTCTTCAAAATTTTTCGGTCTACGGGACATAGACGTACCTACAAACTATCGGCTTACAATTCATGCTTGTTTACCACCTATGAAGCTGTGCTCACGTCAGCTTGCAGGCTGCCTTCTGCCGCCCAACAGGAGTTGTAAAACCGTAAACATTATTGGTCGTAGGGAGTTTACCTTGTCTATATCACTGCGAAAGGAAATCGGATTACTGAATTATCAGTTGGAGTGATAGAAGGCAGACAAATGTTGTAGTTAACCCGGACATTCCGCTGCATCCACAGGCGGTGGACGAGAAGAAAAACGGCATCGAACCATGCGGTGCTACCAGCTGAGACTGTATTTAAAAGGTCTTTCTAGGGAGGCACTTAACTCCAGATTTAGTACAAACATGAAGGCCAGTGAGTGCTTTCCAGAAGAAGTCCCCCTTTTCCTCGGCACGCTCCTCCAGATTTCCAACATGAGAGAGCAGGGACCGCTAGCCGCACCCTCTAATTACTCCGAGTAACGGCATCCAGTTGCGCATAGCAACTGGCGCACATGCACAGGACGTTGCGCCCCTTGGAATGAGCTACCACTACTCTGCAAAAACTAATAAGGGCGAAGGTGCACACAGCTTATTCGGCTGCTTGGTAATATCTGGCTGAGCATGCTTATTGTGCTATGGTAGGAAGTGTTTTGGTGTAGCTGAGCCCGCAACAGCAAACAGATGCCCTCCTGAGCTGTCTGCGCCACTTCTGAAGACGTAGTTCTGTCAGTAGTCGCTGAGGAGGTGCTTCAGGGACTGTTCCAGCACCTAGTGGTGTGAGGTGTGCGTACAGCTGAGGCCATTCTAACTGTGACAGTTTTTCGTTCTGGAAGGGGCATGGCAGCTACTGGTACTACAGCAAGTGTGGCGGGCCTACGTCTGGAGATTCCAGCCGTAGAATATACCAGCAAATCTTTTGCCTATTACGCGTACCTTGACCGTCCAAAACGCGGGGAAGCTAAACTTTTACTAGTCTGAAATGGCTTGAATAGTAGGGGCTGTAGAGCTTCTCGCCGAGGCTGCTGCGGAGGCTGCTGCAGCCACTGGGCTGCAGCAGCCTCCGCAGCAGCCTCAGCAGCAGTGAATTGGCTGTCTTTAAATACGTATTAGAAATACCAACCGAGCAGGCAAACCAGCTGGAGGGAAGCGCAGTAAAGGGTTCTTATTCGACTCGACCTCTTCATTATCCCAGGTGGCCTTCCCGCTTCGCGCCTCCCTCACCTGCCCCTGGGGGGCCGCCGTTGCCCTCTCTTGTACGTCTATTGACAGTAGCCACACATAAAGAGGCTTCAGTTTTGGGGGGGGGGGGCAGAGACTGCGAGCAGGTGTCGCACAGGAGGCAGCTCCTTAGTGAAGACTGTTCTTGCAGCAGCAGCATCGGTTCTCCTGGAGGGAAGTAGCTGCAGCAGCGGCCTGGGGGCATGCCTCTGGGTGGTGTAACACTTCTGCTACGCAGGGTTCCTCTGACTGGGGGAGGAGGGAAGAGCGAGACTGCTTGCGCTGCTTGGATCTTGTTCAGCAGACAAGTCTACAGGCGGCTCCTTGTCTATCTCTGCCTCTCTCGCAGCGATTGCTGTGCGTGTCGCTACTGCAGGGTGATTGAAGATGGCGAACTCTGAAGCCTCGCGGCCAAAAGCGGCTTCAGCAGAAAAGGAGGACAGCGCGCCTGCCCCTCCCCCCCTAGATGCTGCAGATATCGATATCCTGAAGTCATACGTATGGCTGCTGCCTCTGAATGCTGCTGCCTCTGAATGCTGCTGCCTCTGAATGCTGCTGCCTCTGAATTGCAGCAAGGTCCTTCAGCGGGGGGTAGGCGCGTGTAAGCGCCAAAAAGCTGCCCGTGAGCGGCAGCTCTTGTTTCTGCGTTGCTGCGACTGCTGGTCTCCTCTGCTGCTGCCACTGTCGCTGCTGCGCATGTTGTTGCCACAGGGATTGAGTCCTTACACTGCGAGCACCAAGAAGGTGGAAAACGACATCAAACAGCAGGCACAGCGCATTGCGAAGCTGTGTGGCGTGAGAGAAAGCGACACTGGTCTCTGCCCGCCCTCTCAGTGGGATCTTGCAGCAGACAAGAGACTGATGCAGGAGCAGCCCTTGCAGGTTGCTCGCTGCACTAAAATTATTCCGCCTTGTGGAGCATCGGGGAGTGGACCGTCCCAGAGTGCTTCTAGGAGTGGCATGACAGGGGATGTCGATGACGAGCCCAAGTACATCATCAACGTCAAGCAGATCGCAAAATTCGTCGTTGGATTGGGGGAGAAGGTTGCCGCCATGGATATTGAGGAAGGCATGCGAGTCGGGTAAGAAAGGGGGGAGGGGGGATCTGCGATAAATGGCCTTTTGCAGACGGGGTATCTTCGAGGTTGAGGGGTGGACGGGGTTGTGTGTGCTGCCCTCCAAAACACGCAGCCTGTTTGAACTGCAGCGGCGTGGAATTTAGGATTGCTCGTAGAGCTGCTGCTTGCGATGCGTTTTTGCATGCATGCGTAAACACACAGGGTCGATCGGAACAAGTACAAGATTCAGATTCCCCTCCCGCCCAAGATTGATCCGACGGTTGTGATGATGACGGTGGAGGAGGTACGCTATATGAGCAGTGCTTTTTCTCGCCTAGAGGCAGGCCCTTCGGGCGACACTTGAGAGCGAGGAAATTCGCTCTTTGCGCAGAGGGAGGGAGGGAAGTGTGTGTGTGCGAAGGAGACGGGTCGCTGACTGGCGCAAGGGCGGGGGGTGGCTTGTCTTGCGTGCTGTCTATAGAAGCCAGACGTGACGTACAGCGACGTCGGCGGTGCGAAGGAGCAGCTCGAGCAGTTGCGTGAAGTGCTCGAGCTTCCTTTGCTTCACCCTGAGCGGTTCTTGTCGCTGGGCATTGATCCCCCCAAGGGTGTGCTGCTGTACGGCCCCCCTGGCACTGGCAAGACCCTTACAGCAAGGGCAGTTGCCAATAGGACAGACGCCTGCTTCATTTGTGTAATTGGATCAGAACTTGTGCAGAAGTATGTGAGAACGAGGAGCCGTTTTCCGCCGGATAGATAGAAAACACAGCCAGACTCCTGGAGGGCCCTTATGCGCCGCTCGCTCGCTCTGTTGTGTTGTTGTTCGTCTCCTTCTCCTCCTGTGGGCGTCTGGTGCCTAAATTCTTCGCCTGAGCCTCGCGTGTTTTCCGTCTTCTGGCCTCTTCCTTTCCCCTCTCTGCAGGTATGTGGGAGAGGGCGCGCGCATGGTGCGCGAGCTGTTCGAGATGGCACGAAGTCGCCGGGCTTGCATCCTCTTTATAGACGAGATTGATGCGATTGGCGGCAGCAGAGGGTCTGAGGGCGAATCAGGAGGTCACGGAGATCACGAAGTACAGCGAACCATGCTGGGTAGGCAGAGCGTCTGGAGGCGATCCTAGACACCTGCCGCGTGCCTTGCGACGCGTAGAGCTTTTCCTTAGGGGAAACCGCTAGAAGAGAGTCCCTTGCTGCTTCTGGGAGCTGTGCGGGAGATACGTCGTGGCATGCATAGAGTGAGGGGGGAATGTAGCGCTCGGAGGGGCTTCTACGGGTGCTGGCGTGTTGCTCCCCGTGGTCACCCACTGCAACTTCGCCGCTCCCTTTCTTAGCGGTAGCCATCAGATGCCTGCTGTTGGACGGCGCCTTTCTGCCTGGGGCCTGTGTTTTGCGGATTTTTCCCTCAGAGATTGTCAATCAGCTCGATGGTTTCGAGGCACGAGGAAACGTGAAAGTTCTCATGGCGACGAACAGACCAGACACCCTAGATCCCGCCCTTCTACGCCCAGGCCGACTCGACCGGAAAATCGAGTTTGGGCTTCCAGACCTCGAAGTGAGTAAGGGGCTTGAGTGCATGTGTGTGTTTATTGCTTGTCTGGTGCTGCGTGGCTGCTGCTGCTGGGTTGCTGCAGTGTTGTGGCCTCCCCTGTAGCCTCAGCTGCGGCTGCAGCTCTAGCTGCTTTAGGGCTTGCAGCGTATGTCCCCGTATCCGGTAGGCGCAAGCCGCAGCCTTTCCCGTTGGGCAATCACCAAGATGAATTAGCCACCTCCTCCTGCCCGGTGCACTGAGATTCTTTTTCCTCAGGGCCGCACCCACATCCTGCGCATTCACGCCAAAACTCTCAGCGTAGACAGAAACATCAGATACGAGCTGCTCGCGCGGCTCTGCCCTAACAGCACGGGCGCAGATCTCCGCTCTGTCTGCACGGAGGCGGGCATCCTCGCAATAAGGGCCAGGAAAAAGGTAGGCTGCACAGGGTGCCTCCGACAGAGCATGGAGGTCTCCCCTCTTCTGACGCGTCTGCATGAGCCCGTGCTTGCGGAGCTCCTTTCTTATTAGCGTGGAGGCGATCAGGCCTTTCAAGGACTATTAGCTGCTGTGTTTTGAGGGGAGCCTTTTGTCGAGCGTCGGTCGGGCGGCTCATGCGTTTCCAGCAGCAATCGATGGTGGCCCCACAGCGAAATAAATACAGATGCACCTTGGAATTTCTAGCCAGTTTTTATTCTCGGCAACGCGTGAGTTCGGTTCGTCTGTGTGCATGTGTGTGTGGGTGTGTGATTTTTTGGGGGAACAGAGCATTTCAGAGAAGGACTTCATTGAGGCGATTAACCGCGTGATCAAAGGGTACAAGAAGTTTAGCGCTACTGCCAAGTACATGGTCTACAACTAGGCGAGGCAACAGCCCCCTTGGCGCGGCACACAGAAGTATAAAAGGCGGTTTCCGCTGCATGGGCATTTTCATGGAGAGCTGCGTTCCTCATTGACCATCAGAAGAGTCCTATTTGGGGTGTGTAACGCAGCCGTGGGTGTACTGCTTCATGTGATGCGAGTTCACGTTCCTGGAGCCCTTAGGGCATTTTATATTAGGAAAGCTCCAAGAGTTTCATGCCGCTGCGTCATGGATGATATATTTTGCGATTTTCTCTCCACCTTACTTCCCCCTTCGTGGGAATCTGAGTCCATGTCTTGATGGCTGTGGGGGCTCACCATGGTGCCCGCTCATCCTTCCCTGGGGGCCCTTTTGGGCGTAGCCGTCGGCGCCGAAAATCCCCAAGGGGCCCCGCCGCAGCACGAGTGCCTCCATATTTAGGACTGCAGCGCCGCAGGAGTGTGATTTGCCGTGTACCTCAAATCGAGTCGCAGCCAGAAAGCGAAACACAGGGGCTTAGGAAGCAGTAGTGTGACTGGGCTACGAAGGCGCGGAGGGGGGGGCGCTAAGGCGCGCAACAACGAGTCACTGAGACAGAACTTTTGTACAAACCCCCTTCAAACAACCGGAAAGGACGGGCAGCAGCAACGCCGCAGACAGAACAACGAAGGGCTAAGCTGTTAGCACAGAGCGATGCGCTGCAAGCCAAGGCAAGGCGTACCAGGGCGACAGGCCCGCAACCAACACAGCCGAGATAAAAGCTTAAAGTGTGCCAAGAAGCATCATAGAACGTGCAAAGGCACAGAGTGCAGCACAGCAGAAGTGTCGCGAAACGCAAAAGGGGGCGGTGCAGCTTTGGGGGAAGTTGCTAGCGATACCGATATAGAGCCAAATGCGATATAAGAGTGCCAATAACACGAAAGAAAAATAACAAAGACCGACTGCCAGGATACAGTCGTGCTGTGCCCCATCCAGAGAGCTTGCCGCACGCAGAAGCGGCAACACGACCGTATAATCGGGGTCCAAGGCCAACAGCTCTGCTCCACTCTAGCTCGCATGTGCATAGTGGGGCTTTTTTTGGCAGGGTAGTACACCGGTACTCCCATATCGTGCAGACTGACTGTGTGTATGGGTGTGTGTATGTGCGTGTCTATGTGTGTGTGTGCGTGTGTCTCTCTCTATCTATATATGTCTATGTATATGTGTTTATATGTGCGTATGTGTATGTTTCCCTTCGCTGCTTTATCCAGCACTCGTCAATCCTGTGGGCTCGTGTATCTGAGGCCCCTCTCTCTATTGTTTGTAGGAGCGGGGCAACTGGGGATGCGGAGGTGTCAGCGCTGCGCAACAGAGCATGTGCTATGCTGGTATCCGCAGTAGGTTAGGCATGCCTTTGCACTGCCATAGGCCCCCAGCTCTTTGTACCACCTGATGACTGCGGGCGTCACAAACGAGCCTCAGCCACAACGTCGACGCAGATGCACAGCTGGCTCCTCCCGCTTCCCTCCAGAATAATGACTCGGGGAAAACGTGAATGGATCAGTAAACATGCGCATATCAATGCTTGCATGCACAGCAAGAGGACTCTCGGCGAGGGTCGGTACTCAGCGGCGACGGCGACCCTCTTCGCGGGGGGCGGGGGGAGGGGCCTGTTCCTCTTTTTCCGTCGAGAGTTTAGATTTTTCCCAGGAAATCATGACAAACAAAGCAGACAAGCCATTATTTTAGGCGCAATACAGAAACCCAACATGGACCAGGGCCCGCCACCCCCCCTCCCTCTAGAAGACCGGGGGGGAGGCGGGGGCCCCTCTCGTGCGTACCCGGCGGCGGGGGGCCCCTCCCCAGCAGAGGCATCCCAGAGGGGGCCCTCATTACCCAGGCCTTCTCCTTGAAAAAGCGCGCATTTCTGAACAGCACTCGTTTCCCCTGACTCTCTGCGCAGGGAGGCTCTACTGTAGAGTGCCTCCGGCTAACCCTTCGCCAGTACACGGTGGTCCCCTTTAAGTACAACCCTGCATATCTCCCCTTCGCTGCACTGCGCTCAGTCGTGAAAGCGCAGCGTCTCGAGGGCCCTCGCTCCCGCGAAGGGCCTCCCCTCCTCTGAGCCCGGCGGGGCCCCTCTGGGCCTTTTCCGGGTACAGAACCCGGTAGACCCCTGGGTACCAGGAGCCCTCGAGGAAGGGGCCCCCCCCTCCAGGCTTCCCTTCCTTCGCTATAGAGAGAGAGAGAGAGAGCGCCCCTCACAATGGCGGATATCCAGCAGCAGCAGCAGCTGTGGCAGGGAGCGTCGGGGGCCCCCGTCCCGCCTGCCCGCTCAGCAGCGGCGCATGCAGGGGAAGGCGGGTGCTACGTGTGGGGGGGCCCCCCGGTAACCGCGTCTGCCCCGAATTCCGGCTCAGGTGTCTCTACGGGGCCCACCGGAGTCGATAGCCTGAGCAGCAGGCGAGCCGTACGGCTAATTACGCTCAGACCAATGCGGGAGCTGCGGGTGCTCCTCCCTGAGCCCCCTGAACAAGAGCAGGGGGAAGGAGTTTTCGACGAGAGACACACAGTGGCAGTCAAGGTATGTGTGTGTTGCGTGTGTTTCCCGATTAAAAGGCCCCTCAGGACGAGAAGGGACTAAATAGGGCCTCCTGGGGCCCCTTTTCAAAATTTTCCCTTCAAACGCTCCTGCGAGGAGGTGTACCTACCGGGCTGGGTAGCGCCCCTCAGGGGAAGTCTCGTCTTTTGTTGCGCAGCAAAGCAATTCGACTCGCCACATTACGATCACACCAAGCTTCTCCTACGACTTAGCGCTCTGTTGCTGAATCTCTCTCTCTCTTTTCTCGCTCTTTTCTCGCTCTCTTTTCTCTCTCTCTCTCTCTCGCTCTCTCGCTCTCTCTCTCTATTTTCTCGCTCTCTCTCTCTATTTTCTCGCTCTCTCTCTTTTCTCTCTATCTCTCTCTTTTCTCTCTCTTTTCTCGCACTCTTTTCTCTCTCTCTCTTTTCTCTCTATCTCTCTCTCTTTTCTCTCTCTTTTGTCGCTCTTTCTCGCTCTCTTTTCTCGCTCTCTGTTCTCTCACTTTTCTCTCTCTCTCTCTGCACGCGTGTGCACTTTGCCGCTGCTCTGTTGTTTTTTCTGCCTGCTTCAGCTGCTTGGATCTGGAGGTGTGGACCGCGGCGGTCCTCGGGGGCTCCGCATCGGCGGCAGCAGTGCAGCAGCAGCAGCAGCAGGAGGCGCCGTAACAGTTTCGGGGATTTCTGGAGCTGCTGCATCAGCGTCAGCAGCAGGCACGGGCGGGGCAGCAGCTGGCACTGCGGAGATATTCGGATGCGAACTGCTGCCCGAAGTAGAAGTCTCTCTCCCCCCCGCTGCTCGTCTTGCCGTCTTCTCCTGGGGGGGCTGCACGCTGCAGATCAGAGGTCAAGTACACCAGGTGGGCAAGGTGCTCTGCGGTCAGGCGTTATATCTATGCATATATAATGTATATGTGAATATCTGTATGTGTGTATATGTCTATATGTGCTTACATATCTATATGTATAGTATACAACTATGTGTGTAGAAATATATATGTATATGTATATCTATATGTATATCTATATGTATATATATATGTATAAATATATCTATATCGGTATATATATATATATGTTGGGCGCGTCATATTGGATGCTGCTGCTACACATTCGCCTGCTGTTGAGAGAAAGCCTGCAAGCAGCAACAGCTGGTCAAACAAAAGCAGCCCTGTCCTTGTGTCATCGGCAGGGGAGGTCTGTGCTATCGCGACTGCTCTCTTTGGCATTGCAAGGGGGGCATTGGTATGCACATGCACCACATAGCAGCTGGTTACTCTACTACGTAAATCTGTGTGGCTCTGCAGCTCACAGGGCCCCCTCCGTATGCATGCCTGCTCTTTGTCGTTCGTTTTTTAGGAATACGAGGCTGGCGACAGAGCCATGAGCTTCATCTGCAACTTAGCAGCTGCCCTCAATGAAAGACGCCGCGCGGCTGCAGCTCAGCAGACCGTAGGACCGCGAGTAAGCAGCTGGCAGCCGCTTCCGAAAGCTGACATCATTCAGACTGAGAGGCAGAGGAGGGTACCTGCCCTTCGCTTGGACGCTCACACTTTCTCCGGGGTTCCTTGACTCGACTTGACATTAGCTAGCGATCGCATGCTGTGTCGATTCGACTCACACTGCTAGTTAGGGAGGGGACCTTTTGGTGCTGTATGATTGGCGGCAAAGAGCAGGCTTAGCTGAGTGGATGCCAAGGCAGGGGGAACTGCAGCAGCCCACGCGCATGCAGATAGAAACAAGGGGGCCTTTACTTCGGGAAGAAATTTTGGGGAGCAGTGTGAGCCGGTGGACGTCGAACGGCATGGGTGTGAGCTTCCTTCTCTCTCGTGCGTTCTTCTGCTCCAATACTGCAGGTGCTGGTGACGGGGAGTGGTGGCAGTGGGAAGAGCAGCGTCTGTCAAATTCTCTGCAACTATGCCCTCCGAGAGGGATGGACTCCGGCTTTTGTGGAGCTTGATGCGAGGTAAGTGAGAAGGGGAGACGGTAGAAGGCATGCAGCGTTTTGAGTGCTCTTCAAACGATGAGGAGGTGGGGGAGAGAAAGGGGGAAGGCTTTGCGGCGAGGGGCTTCATCGCATGAACGCGGAGGAGCAGCCTTGAGGCAGCAGCACGTGTCTCCTCCTGCATTCCCCCCTTCCGCATGCGCGTGCAACAAGGCTGGCAGCGAAAAGTGCTGACGCGAGCGGGGAGAATTTTTTTGGACGGGCAGTTTTTTGCTAGGGGCATGCGAGCAGCATACATGCCCTCGCGTGGAAAACCTTTGTCATGTGTGCGCTGTGCAGAGGCAGCTGTGACAAGGGCCCTCTGCAGCTGCCTCCGGGGTGTATTGGCAGCTGCGTGTGTCGGTATCTGGATGTCGAAGAACCGGAGGATCCTCTGATCTTTTTTGTTGGCAGTAGCGTCGCTGCTGGAGGCGGGGCGTTTTGTCCGTTGCCTCGGCCTCCTGATGTGCATTTGCCAGACGCAGGAGGAGAAGAGAACGCAGCAGCGAATACTGCAGCAGCAAATACTGCAGCAGCAAACGCTGCAGCAGCAACACACGCAGGAGCAGCAGCAGCGGGGGGGGCAGCAGGGACAGGGGGTGCAGCCGAAGGCGCAGCAGACGGTGCAGGAGCAGCACCAGAAGGCGTGATCGGACCGGGGGATATTTCTTTAGAGCTCTTTCCCTGGCTGTGCAGCTGTCTTAGCGCCGCTTTGCATGCAGCGTTTGCTCATTCGCTGCTGCAGCATTCTGAAGCCGCCGCTACAGGAGACCCTGCTGAACTTGACGATACCGCCGCTTGCAACGAGACGCATGCGCCTTCCCTAGCAGCCTCAGGTGAGAAGAGGCCACGTTCCCCCCTGAAATGCCTCCCCCGCGCGTAGGCACCACTCACGTAGGCACCACTCACGTAGGCACTCAAGCTGCGCAGAAGGTGCGTAGAAAAAGCGCGCTGGTAGGCGTCTAGGGCATTTTTCCTGCCGCCCCTCGGTGGAGAGTCCGAAGAGATGCAGTCTATTCCCCCTCCTCAGCGACGTCGTCGTGGCACATGTGCCCACGCTATGCCACCAATAGTACGGCTCGCCTGAGTTGCTGGGCTTGCATGCAGGCTTGATTGCCAACGCTCCGCAACAGGCATCGCTGCAGCAGCTGCAACAACTCGTAGAGCTCTTCGGGTTCGATGTGGTGGTCGTGCTGGATCACCCCTCTCTCTGCCACGACCTCGCGGGAATCTACGATCACGTCCTTCCCGACACTGCGGAGGAGGCAGCGGCGCAGCTGCAGGGCCTGCAGCAGCAGCAGCAGCTGCGACTGCAGCAGCTAGGCGCGGCAGCAGTTCCCCCGCAACCCCAGAGAGTCGAGGTTGTTCCTCTGCCGAAGCTCGAAGGCACAGTTGCAGTGAGGCACCCTTGCCTCTCATCAGGCTTTTGCCGAAGAAGAAGATCCTGCGCACTGTCCTTCTTCCACGCGTTTGTTTGAAGCGCATCCCGAGCGACCTTCGTCGGCGTGGCTTTGGCTCTTGCCTCTGGCAGGTGGATTCAACTGTATCCTGCGACTGCACTGCGGCTGCTGCCTCATGTCTCTGCTGCAGCCCGACGCTGCACGAATTCGCGTCCTACGCCGCCTCTGGTTGCGCCGCTACTTCTTCGGGGCCTCTCCTCAGTCGATGCCTCCCCAAACCCTACGGCTGCCTCTTAGCCAGTGCAAGCTGCTGCAGCTCAGGCAGAAGGCAGCACTGCCCCTCTCAGCCCTGCCAGCAGGTAAACGCAAGTCAGGGAGGCATATCACCTCCGTACCATGCACACGCTTTTCGTGGTGCAAAATACGGTCCGGCGTCCTCATGCACCTACTACCAAAGCTGCCGAGAACTCTGGGTGTTGGTTCATCCATGGGAAGGCGGGAGCCAGGACTGGCCATAGACAGCGATCTGTGGCTAGCCAGGACTGGCCATAGACGGCGGTGTTTAGCTAGCCAGGACTGGCCATGGACAGCGAGCTGTAGCTAGCCAGGACTGGCCATGGACAGCGAGCTGTAGCTAGCCAGGACTGGCCCTAGACGGCGGTGTCTAGCTAGCCAGGACTGGCCCTAGACGGCGATCTGTAGCTAGCCAGGACTGGCCCTAGACGGCGGTCTCTAGCTAGCCAGGACTGGCCCTAGACGGCGATCTGTAGCTAGCCAGGACTGGCCCTAGACGGCGATCTGTAGCTAGCCAGGACTGGCCCTAGACGGCGGTGTCTAGCTAGCCAGGACTGGCCCTAGACGGCGATCTGTAGCTAGCCAGGACTGGCCCTAGACGGCGAGCTGTGGCTAGCCAGGACTGGCCAATCGCCACCAGGGCCCTTTCAGGTCCAGGTGGCTCTGTCTCGTGATCGATGCGCGTGTCAGTATCCTCGTTCGCACTACCCACTGCTGCAGCTGTTGTGTGTGTGTCCACTTGTTTTCCTGGTGTTCTCAGACAGCCAAGCAGCAGAGACCTCTCGGCTGCAGTGGGAACCGTTTAGAGGCCTCCCCAGTTCGCTGCTAAATTCACTTTTGGCTGTACCCGCGACGAGAGATCTCCGGGGGCTGCCGTGGACAAGCGTCGCCTTTTTCGCGCATGTCTGCAGCGTAGAGGTGAGCAAACAGACACTCAATCGTGTTGTTCCCCCTCCTGGATGCAAATAAGAAAGGCCGCTTCCACCTTGGTTCGCTCCTCTCTGAGACATCCAACTCTCTTGGGGCTGGCTGCTACACTCTAAGGGCGGGACCTTTGAACACCGCCTGCATGCATTCAAACCGCATGGTCTAACCCCTGGCGCCTTCCTTCTCCCGTAGCTAAGAGGCGGCACGGCCATTCCACAATGTGAGGGCCGCTTTTCCCAGTTGAGAACTGGCCCCGCAGCTGATGCACGATGATTTGCGATGATAGATCTATCTCCTCCTCTTGGCTGGCTTCTGCGCTTCTCCCCCCGATGCTTCAGGTGGACGGAGACGAACCGGTGCTTCATCTGCGCGTCCCTGGAGGAATGGGAGATGCCTTGGGGGCGCGTTTGCTGCTGGTGCCTCACGACCTTCGTTCTATGAAATGCTTCCTCGATGGCTAGAGAGACACAGCGGCAGCAACTGCCAGTCTGGCTGCAGCTACTGCAAATCTGGAGGCAGCAGCTGTAGTTACGGCAGCAGCAATAGCCAGGACTGCAGTGTTGAGGCCCCGTTGTGCTGGGGACTGGCTGGCGTCTCCAGCAAGTTCAAATGGGGAACCTCAGGCCCTCCTCCCCGTGCATAAATCGCAAACTTCAATTAAGGCTATTGTACACGCAGCGGTAGATATGCATTCGCCTACTCTCTCTCTGGACACATAAATCTCGAGGATCCTTTTAGAAGAGCAGTGCGGCCTCTAGGAGCCTTTTCCCCAAGGACCTCGTATAGATTGGATACTTGCTTGCAGGGTGAACGGCTGTACAAACGACTAATAGAGCAGTGTGTGCAGTGTCTGACACATGGACTGACCGGATGTACGGGGGAAACACTTTAGGCAACCCCTCAGTAGAGTCACGCAAGGCAGTGCACATGCTTTTCGAGACGGCTGGGTAGCCAGGCAGTTGATAGACTCAACGGAGGCCTTAAGGATCATACACGAATAACGTCGCATTAAGGGGGCCCTAACCCTGTGTGAGGCATACTACGCAAGCTCTCAAGGCCCGAACTGCGGGGTGCACGTAAACCACGAGGCCTCAAAGCCCTCGGACGCACCTCCGAAAGGAGAGGTCGCTGCCGCTGGCGCTGGCGTTGCTGCTGCAGTCCAGTCGCGGCACTTTGGGATAATGAGCTGCTCCAGGTGAAGCCCATAGCTTTCTCGACGCCAAAGGCCTCTATGAACGCATTACTGAATGACTGCCTTGGCCTTGGACCAGGGCTTTCTTGCGGCTGCCCTGTGGCTGCGGAGGCCTCCCTTTGCAGTCCTCCTGGAAAAGCGACACTCGCGGCGCTGACGCACTCCCGCTGTCTCAAGGGGCCTGCCGTGAGGACTAAGGAACTCGCCTCCAGAAGCCCTGAGAGGCTTTCTATGTTATTGCTGGTACTGCTTCTAGTTTGCGCGCTTTGGGTGACAAGGGGATCATCCCCCTTGCCCCGAAGAGACGCCTGCACACTAAGAGGAGAGTTGCTGCACTCAGAGAGGCTCCCAGGAACGTCTCCCTGGAAATGAAGCGCTCGCAATGTCAGCAGGGGGGTCCCTGTGGCCCTCCGGCGAGTGGTCCTTGCCTTCCTATTGAGGGAAAGAGCCTTGTAGTAAAGCCTGAGTACACATAGGGGCGACAACTCGGCCTGGGGAGCTTTAATTTGGGCTAGCATTAATAACGACTCCCCCAGATGTGCCATATATATATATATATGGAAGATGAAAGGCAGGCAGCCAACGGTCCCCAGAGGCAAGCGCACTCTGCTGCACGCTCTCGGGGGGCAGGCAGGAGGCGATTCGAGGCAGCTTCACAAGGGGACGGCGAAGAACTACCGGCCTCGCTCTGCATGTCGTGCTGCGTCTCCTTCTCCTGACAACGCGCGTGTGGCCGCTGCTGCTGGGCCTTGTGCGCAGCTGGCTGGTGCCCCAACGCGTGCTGAGGGTGCCTTATCATCGGCCCCAGCAGACAGTCGTGCTGCACGCCCCCTATCATTGCGCTGCAGCACACGGCTCCACACCCGTAGAGGCGCACAAACGGCAAGGCTGGTTCAAGTCAGAAATTTTCCCGGCAGCCCCCAGGAGGGATACGCAGATGCGACGCAGCGGCAAACACGAGGACGCTGGTTTCAAGCCATCGTCGGCCTCCTCATCATTCAACGCCTTACTTTGCAACGCGCTGTTCCTTTGCTGCCACTTGCGATCCTTGGCCTCCAATGCCAGAAGCAGACGTGCTGGCTTCTGCACGCTGTTTTTGCCGCAGGGATGCACAGTACGGGTGCTGCGTTTCTGGCTGTAGGCTCTGCAACAGTGAAGGTCCTTGGCTTACATGCTGCTGCCTCTGTACTGTGTGCATGCTGAGCGCTCGCTTAGAGAAGGGGAGCTCATCGTAAGGCAAGGGGGGGCCCTGTACTATGGTCTGCTGCTGTGGTCTCCACTGCTGGCCCCACTTCTCTCCCTGTACCAACTGCCGCCGACGCTTCGTGTCTTTCTGCCCCCAGCAGGACGGTCTGAGAGACTCACGGGCATGACAGCATGCAACGCCAGTAACCGAGCAACAGTGGATGAAGGCAGACGAGGGCAGGCATTACTGCCGTTCACGTCCTTCGACAACCGCTTCATAGATCCACTTACTGTGATGTGTAAGTGTGTTCACTGCTAGGGAAGGCTTTCAGGTCTCCAAGGGCTTTGGTGTTGACGCTGCCTGTCCGCTGCCTGCTTTGACGGTGCTGCTGTGTGTCCTGTTGATGCGCCAGCGCATGCAGCTCCTTTTGCTGCAGCAGCAGGCCTGGCAACACCTGCAGCTGCTGTCTGGAATGATCATGCGCAGTCCGCACTTCGCTTGATCCACGCTGTCCTTCCTGCCTCTCTTGGTGCTCCTGGGAATATGCCGAATCGACAGACTCGCTAGGATTATTCCTGAGCGTTGTTGGCTTGGTGGCGAATTGTTCAAAGGCCCCTTGAAGCTGTCCTGGGCTTTCACTTCTCTTGAGAAGCTTGGGGTTTTCTCGAGGGTGTAGCAGCGATTGTTGTTCCTGGTGGTGTTGCTGCTGATTCTGGGACTGCGTGGAAAGTGTGTGAACAGCTCTCGAGAGTTGGCACCCCTGAGCTGTAACGCTAGTGTGGGGTAAAGGGGATTCTTGCGTATCTAATTGCTCCTTCGAGGCCTCTACTTGCTTAGGAGACCCTAGGAGTCCTCTTGCGGGGCAGTGCAAAGTCTGCTGTTGAGTAGAAGTGCCCACCCGTCGGAGGCTCTCGAAGGAGGCAGCTCCAGTCCATGGGGTCGTCGGCAGCAGACACTCAGGCGTTTGATCCTGCGCTGATTTCGCGAGAGAGGAAGGCGGCTCTTCTTGTTGCGCGTGCGGCTGCTCTAGCCTTGGCGGCTGCAGATCTTCTTGCTGCTGCGGCTGTTGCCAGACGTCTGTGCGTTGAAATAAGCCGTATCCGAGGCTTTTCCTGATGGTCCGAGTGAAAGCTTCCGGGAGTCTGAGGGAACGAAAAAGAGGCGGAACTCCGTAGCTGGAGGTCCAGAGCATATGTGGAGGGAGAGAGGAGATCTCAGGGAGTGTGACGAGGGGCAGCTCCCGATGTCTGCTCTCAACCTCCTCCAGCACCAAGTCGATCTCCAGCTGGAGTTCCCGTGCTGCTAGCCGGCCGCTCCGCAGCAACCGTCGTGTGCGATGCCCGCGAAACGCCGCCTACAAACAAAAGGGAGATGCTTTGAGAGACGCTGGAGAGAGTGGTGGGCAGGGCACACAGACACGAAGACGGACCAACAGCGAGACAGCAAGCTATTCACGACGATATACAGAGACTGGGGAAGACTGTAATGAGCGACGCCTCAAGAACAGCTTTCTCGGTGTGTTTCCGCATAAGAGGGCCCCCAAGGCTTGAGCCCTTCAAGAGCAAGTTATCTAGCAGGTGCTTCGTGAGCACCTGTATCTTCGTGGCATAAAGATGCTTTTCCTTGTCGCAGGGCAACCTCAGACCCCTTTTCCGCAGTTGCTGCCTTGTGATGCCTCCTCGCCAGATGGCTTGCAGCTTCTCCAGGCGGCATCTATAGACTTTATTTTGTGGCAACAGGAACACCCTCAAGGCGCGCTGCACCCTGAAAGCCTTCCTCGCCGCGTACCCCCTCCAGGCTGCTGCAATTGCCGTTACTGCCCCAGATGAGAGGGCCTTAAGGTTTGCTGCGTGTTGCTGCAGCTGCTGGAGGGCCCCTCTGGCCAGCCGCTGTCGAGCTGACGAATGCCAACACTCCAAGGCGGCAGCCAGTTGCCTTGCTGCGTGCTGTACACGTAGCTCCCTCATAGTTTGCTTTGCAAGGGCCCTCAAGCAGCTGCTCCTCCAGGTGCGCTGCAGCAGCGCAGCAGCCTGGTGCCGTCTCTGTGCGGCTGCTGCTGCCTGGAAGGCTTTCTTGAGAAGTGCAAGGCCGTGCCGCTGCAGCGCATCCTTGCTTCTCTCCACCCACTTGTCTAAGAGAGACACCAACAAGAGGGATCGGTGCATTAGCAGCATTCGTTGACGCTGCTCCTTCATGAGCTTTCTCTGCCACTGCGCACAGGAGTCCTCCCAAGCCATATGAGGCTGTTCATACGTCAGCTGATGCAGCTGCATAGAAACTGCCCTGCTGCGTCTGTCCTCAGTTTCCATCTCGCGCCGTTCGGCTCTGCAGTAACACATGGAATGCCAGCTGCCTGTTGTCTTCTCTCTCTTTCACTGCTCTTGTAGTATCTCGCTGGTCTAATCCATCTCAGTACTTAGGTGTTTTTTCCTTCTTTGTGTTTTCTGTGGATGTATCTCGCTTCACTTTTATTGTGTGCGTTGTGTTTCTGCCTGAGGTCTGCGGAGCGGGGAAGGCACTGGCACACGGTGCTATATACTGCCTTGAAGTGGTCATCTTTAGCAGATGTGGAACTCCTCCTGGCGCTGGTGGTGCTAACTACGTTCGACTGCAGATGCTACATGGGATTCCAAGACTTCAAATGTACTAGAGGAAATCTCGGTGTTTTTGTGAAGTTTGTTACTGTGTCCTGTCTTGAGCGATAAACGCAAAGTTGCGCTGCCGCAGTTCTTCTGAATACAGCAGATGCCTCTCTCGCTGCTCCCGGGATCGAGAAAAGAAGCTGTGCCCAAAGGCAGCAACGCAAAAATGCAGCGATGGGCCCAAGCGCAACAACAGCAATGGCAAGTATTGCATCAGCATGGCCGTAGAATTCACACCGTCACTCGTTGTGCAAAGCTTCTCTAGGAGTGTCTCCGCGGGCCGTAACACTAAAAGCTGCACGGGGATTCAACCAACCTGAAGCCAATTGCTATGGCAGTGGCAGTCCGCGGTGCCTCTTCCATATTTCTTTCCCCATGGGTCACTCCTGGACGGCCGTGAGGCTGATACTCGTTATACAATTCACGCCCTGTAACAGCTCCTGTTGCGGCATGCGGCAAAGAGAGAGGCGCCCCTCTTGTTTTCTGAACGCATTCCTCGTCGGGCCTTAGGCGCACATGGACAACTGCCGCTGACGGATTCGCCCAAATATGAGCGTCCGCTGCTCTTCCAGCAGCGACATGTACTGCTGATTGTTCATCTGACACTGTTGTTGGTGAGGCTTTTGAAATAGCTAGAACTGTCACAATGCCGTCATGCCCTGCGGTTGGTGGGCATAGACTCAGCTCTGCATATAGCTGAGACCGGCGTTTCTCCTCCCTTTGTCTGCCTTTCAGCAGCATCTTCCTGTGCTTTTGCTGCATCAACATTAGCTTTGATTCGTGCTCCTGCTGCCGTGCTCTGTCTTCAAGAGCTGCTGCTTTTCTCTGCTGCTCCTTCATTTGGGCATCTTCCTTCAAAGCCAGAAGCGCCCGCTGTAGCCTGTTCATTTCCTCAGTTGCCTGCTGCACCTCCAGTGGCTCCTGTGGGTCTCTTCCCAACATGACAAAATCCCACAGGCCTTCAATATTCTCTGCTACAGTTGGTTCGCAACTCATCTTTGTATGGAGCTGCACTGTCTCTGTAGAGGCCTCCCGATCCATATGAGCCTGTGGATATTCTCTTGGAATCCCGTGATTATCGGCAAAGGCCGATTCTCTTAAATGACTCTCTGGAGTTTCTGCTTCTACGAATCCATCCACAGTTGAAGAGGCATTCCCTTCCCTGTGTGAGCAAACAACTTTGTGCTCGAGGCCTACAGCAGCGGTTCTCTGAGGCTCTAGTTTTCGGTCTTCCAATAGCCCTTCCTCAAGTCGCTCCGCTTCCTGCTGTTGCTGTTGTGCCTCTTGCTCCTGCTGCTCTTGTGAGCTTTGTTGCATCTGTGCCTCAGTTGGGGCTTCTTTAAAATTGTTTTCCAGGAGTCCCCAAGTTGATGCTGCCTGCTGCTGCAGACCTTCCAGTGACTCTCTTAGTTGTAGAGCTATCCCCACTGCCTCTGAAGCTGTGCCTTCTCGGTTTTGGCTCAGCCGCCTTAGCAGACTTTCGTGCAGATCGTCATATGCACCTTCTTTTTGCGTCCCGTCGTCGGCCACACCGTTTCCGTGGTAGAGGGAGTCCTTAGAATCAAATGGCCTAGATAGTGCGAAGTCGCAGGCGACATGAGAAGCACTGTAGCCTCTTTCTGCATCCCCTTCGGAGTCACCATCATCCGATAGCCTACTGACAAAGGAGTTCCCTGTTTCCGAGGTCTCCCAGGAGGCGTACGCAACCGCTTCGAGCTCACGCTGCAGATCTAGCTCCAGCATGGCCTCCTCTGAAAGAGAAGGGCCCCTTTCCATCTTTACAGGCGCTATGGGAGAGAGGTTCCTAGAGTGCCTTGCAGGCAAACCCCCTCAACCTTGGCAGGCAGCTGACTCTGCCCTGGGAAATTAAAGGGAGTCAGCGGCAGCAACTACTTTTATGGAGGCCAAAGGCCCTGCAACAGCAATACAGTGTGGGGCGTGGCTTTCATAGCCGCGGGCCCCCGCGGCTGCCCGCTGGACCATTGGAAATCTGCTGTGTATCCCCGCAAGATATGCCTCAAACACTGAGCTTTAGGCCTCAGAGGCTAACCTCTAAAGTCTAGCTATTAGGCCATGCTATCCCTGGGTCGAGCCAATGCATGTTGACAGCTGCCGAAAAGGAGGAGCCCTAAAGGCTGGCCTGGAGTCCCCTTTACACGGAATCCCGACAGCGCGGTGTTTCCTGACTGCACAAGGCTACAGGGGTTCTCCAAGGGTTCTTGTTGACTATCCTTCGGATGCAACGGCCAATTTTTCTCTCGCGCACTCTGTGGTTCTAAGAAGTCGTTGAATAAGCTGCAGGGCTAGCGGGCGAGACAGTTCCTTTGCTGTCCGCTTTTCTCCTCCCCGTGAGAGCATCCCTAGGGACTACAGCGTTTCCATACTTCAGCATCTGGATATGCGAGCGCGTATCTTTTAGCAGAAGTCATGAAACAAGCAAATTTATCACAGCACTAGCGAGATTTCGGGTTCTCGGGAGTATTCGGCACACGCCAGAATCGCGTTACGAGTTTATATCTTTTGAGCCTGTCGCAGTTTCTTCTTTCTCCAGCAGCCTCTCCCGTCTCTTACGCAAGCACACACATTTAAGATTCTCTTCCAGTGTGCGTCCCTCCTCTACACCCGCACTGCACGGGCTTCGCGCCTCTCAGGCCCGACCAGAGCCAACCACACAGCCCCAAACACACGGGTGTCGTGGCTCGAAGCACGATCACCGAGCTCTGTTTATCGCAAGGAAACGAACTTGTTGACAGAGTCTTATGGCTCCTTTCGCATGCAACATTACGAACTCAAAGGTCATCGCTGCCTTCAAGATCAGGGTTTCTGCGTATAGTAACCCTGGCCCCTCAGGGGGTTGTGGTGGGCTGGGACACATGCAGCACTTCTTGCCTGCTGCGCGAAGTTACCGCCATTATCGCGATACAGAATCCACCGAAAAGTGGTCTCTTGTTTCAGGAGGCCTTAACGAAGCGCAAGTAAAGCCAGGCCTTTCGTGTCCTTTTCCACTCGCTGCACCCGCAGGAGCGCCATAGCCATCCTTCACAGGCCCTACACCGGACGCTTAAGCCCGGGAAGATGGGCATTAAGGGCTTAACGAAGTTTCTGGCAGACCAGGCTCCATCTGCCTTGCAGATGGAAGCTCGAGCCTCTCTGCTAGGCCGCGTGGTCGCTGTGGATGCCTCTATGGCGCTATATCAGTTTCTCACGGCTGTGAGAGACGCACAGACAATGGGAAACCTCACAGATGAGTCCGGGAATGTTACCAGTCACCTGGCTGGAATGCTTGCAAGGGTCACCAGGTATGCCCAGCACACCCGCAGGAAGGAGGCCGCAGTGGCTCGCAACCTACAAAGCCACATGCCTGTATACATGCGGCCTTCCGAACTGCCACAGAGTCTTATAGTGCCATTATTATGCTTCTTGTACTTTGATCGACCATCCTCTATGGATACGCCCACAATCGAGCGCTTGTCACTTGCCTGGTAGTATTGGCGCTGCACCATGAATATCCCATTCCTTCTCTTCACATGCATGCATGCCTATCTTCGTGCATGTTCGCCTGCCTCTCTACACGCCTGTTTGCCTGCATGCCTCTATGTCTGCCTGCCTGTCTGTTTGCCTGCCTGCATGCCTCTTTGTCTGTCTGCCTGCCTGTCTGTCTGTCTGCCTGTTTGTTTGCCTCCCTGCATGCCTCTTTGTCTGTCTGCCTTCCGTCCTTCACTCTTGAATCGCCAAGTCCCTTTCTATACTTTTCGAATTTCGCGTGGGTTTTGTTTTTGCATGCGTCTGTTTTTATCTTAGGATGCTAGAACAAGGCATTCGGCCCGTTTACGTTTTTGACGGGGCAGCCCCCGAGCAGAAAGCTGCCGAGTTGGATCGCCGCAGGGAGCGACGAGAGGAGGCAGTGGCGCTCGCTGAAGCAGCGAAGGAGGCTGGCGATACGGCGGAACTGAGGAAGCAACTGGCGAGAACTATTCGCGTCAGTCCAGAGCAGAATGCAGAGGTCCAGCGGCTGCTGCAGTTGCTGGGGTTGCCTGTGGTGAAGGCCCCTGGGGAAGCAGAGGCTCAGTGCGCTGCGCTTGCAAAGAGCGGCAAAGTGTGGGCATCCGCGACGGAAGACGCAGATGCTCTTACTTTTGGAACGCCTATTCTTATTCGGAATCTCACATTCAGCGATAGCAGCACGAGCAGCAGCAGCAGCGGAGCTGGTAGTGGTACGGGGGTCAAGGGGCACCCGGTGCTTTCTATTCGCCTTGACAAGGTCTTGAGTCAGCTGCAGCTCACGATGGATCAGTTTATCGATTTTTGTATTCTCTGCGGCTGCGACTATTGTGGATCGATTCGGGGTGTCGGTGCCAAAACAGCCTACAACATGATTAAGCAGCACGGCAACATAGAGGGGGTTTTGGAGGCTTTGGATAAGGAGAAGTACACGGTTCCCGACCCCTTCCCCTTCCAAGCGGCGAGAGAATGCTTTAAACAGCCCTTGGTGCTGCCGCCAGAGGAAATCTCCCTAAAGTGGGGCGACGTAGACGAGCAGGGACTTAAACAGTTCCTAGTGCAGGTAAGAAAAGAGGAGCTTGAGGCACCGGTGTTTGGGTTGGGGGTTTTGTGGAGTTCGCCATTGGATTGTTCTCTGCTTCCCTGCATTTTAAAGGCATCAAAGGAAGTGAAAACACAGCAGGGTGCACGTACTTACTTCGAGACCTCAGCGCCAGTGGGGTCAGGGGTCAGCTAGGCCAGGGGCACGCATGCACGAGCAGACACGCACTCCCACGCAGTCTTTGCCAGAAGGGAGGCAGGAGAGTCTAATAGGGAAGCAGTGCATCCGAGTAGAAATCCCCTCTGTGCCTCCATCCTGCGGGCTCAAACTATTTGTCGCCTGTGCAAGCGTCAGCAGTGCTGCTTGCGGAGTAGACGTGGTCTTTCCTTCTCTCTTGGCATGTGTCCTGACCCGCCCCCGCCTGTTCACACCTCAGAAGCTCTTTCCCACTTCTTTCTTGTGGTCGCTCAGGAACGAACCTTCAGCGAGGCACGGGTGGAGGGATACCTGCAGCGTCTGCGGAAGGCCAAAGGCCTCTCCACGCAGACACGGCTTGAAAACTTTTTTGGGAGCACGGTCAGCAAGGCCTCCGATTTGGCTGTCAAGCAGAAGACAGAACAGGCCAACTCGAAAAACGCACAAAAAAAGAGAAGTGGACACTTCAAAGGACCCCCCGCGAAGCGGAGATAAAACTGCAAGGAATGCACATACACTGTACTCCTCACCCTACTCCGCTTTCCCACAAGCGGAAGGGGAAAAGAAACTTTTTTGAGGCCCCCTCATGCGAGGCTCTGGACGACCAGGGAACTCGGAGGACATAGAGGAGACTCGCACGATCGCAATAGGCTGACTGCTCCCACCTAATGCAGTGTGTGACTCCTATTTCCTCGTTTAAATTAAACGGAAATCGTTAAAAGCCCTTTGCCCATCCGTGCACCCGCCGTCTTAAGGGCTGATCATCTAACGGGTGACCGCCACGGGCTCAGGACCTAGAAAGTGTAAATATTTCTTCATGGCTTACACCACCTCGAGCGAGTCCCTAACACTCCCAGTCGTAAGGAGGGGGTACGTGTCGTACAACAGACCAGATCACAACATAATAGGCACAAACTAACTGCCCACACACTTACAAGCTAAAAATTACACCAACGCATTTTAAGCTGGATGAGCAAATTGGCCTGCAGCAAGAAACACTACAGTAAAACGTGCAACGAGATAACTTGGCTTTGTATTGTAGGAAGTCTCCTTCCCTTGTATTTTCAAAGGGGGTCTCGTTTCTACAGCACTTGCCTGCACACAATCGGATCAAATCAACAAAGGGCAAGTCATTTCCTGGAACACTGTATCTTTTGCCCGGCAGGCCCAACTCAGGAACAAGCCAGTGTGTCCCATAGAGAACTTTTTGTTGGCAGTCGTTGGACGCATTACACACAAGAAACGCTGCTACTCTTAGGATCACTTGACCCCGCTTCTCCCTTTTGCATTGCCAACTCGGGCAGGCGTACACTGGCTTTCTTGAAAGCATCAACAGTTGGGAGGCACCTTGGAGGCCTTTTAGCCTTCCTCTGAGTTGCCTGCAGTTTCGCGCACCTCATGTAGGCTTGGAGTCGGTCGGCCCTCTGTTGTGCCTCTAGTGGACGACCAGCTTAATTACAAGTATAGACATTCAAAGGTCCATTATTTAAAGAGCCTGGGACCCAATGTTTAAATGACCACACAGGAAGATAGAGCAACGCGCATCGACTGTCACTGCCGCCACAAATGGTAAATGGGCTTTTCAGTGAAAAAGCCTGTGGAACTCATGCCGCTTATGATTTGCGTACAGTAGCAGATTCTCGCCAGGCAATCAGGAGCTTCCGAATGCCCAAGTACGGCAATAGGAGGACAGACCACAGGGAATATGAACAGCATGGTCGGGGAGGGTGCTCGAGTGTTACATAAGGAGGGCACATGCAACGTGTCTAGACCTCAGTTTTTTGGATATACGTTGCCTTGTGGTGGATATTGTAGTGTAGAAGGGTCGCTTCCTCATGCTGTAATGTCCGTGAGTTGCAACATGGTGTACTTGCCGGGGTGCCTATAGGGGCAATCCCTACTTAGGCCTACCTTATGTTCAGGTTTCAAACTGCATCCAAAAGAGTGATTAAACTTAAAGGGCAGGAAACAACAATTGCCTGCTCTCATACGCAGAGGGAGTACCTAGTACGTACCACCAGGTCGCGGCTGCGGTCGGCAGGGGCTACCGTTGTTGTGGTGAATTCACGGTTACATCGGTCTGATTCTTGTATTTCTGAGGAAACTGCACGTTTACTTTTTGCCCGGTTCACTGCAATTTTCTCTGGCTCTCGTTTTCACTGACAAACTAATGGCGCAGCCTTGATGCTGCGTGCCTTTCCCTCCGTCCGTATGTTGTATTGTGCGGCGAACTGAATATCTGTGCTAGTCTCTACCGTTAGCAGCCTTTCTTCACCCACAGGCAAATGGCCGGCATTCCCCTTCTCTTACTCTTTGAGCCCAGCAAAGTACCCTCGCCGGGCGCTGTATCCGTATCAGCGCGCGGCTCAAGGAAATCATCACCGAGACAGAAGTAACGCCTCTTCCTGGTGCCTCTTTCTGCATGGAAACCAAAGCAAAACGGCCTCTGCTTCTGTCCAGCAGCCTTCATGCTTGTATTGTGACCACTGCTCTGTCCTAGACCCCCAGAGACAGCGCCGCCATCACCCTCATATCATCTTGTCTACAGCCTCTACTTGGCGCTTGTTCCGCTTGCCTTCTCACTTGCCTCGCACAGACTTCTGTACATGATCTGAACTGTCTGTTTCCGTCCGCCAACCCGCAGAGGCCCTCCTCGTTGGCCTCTGCTCTCTGCCTTGCCTCATCAAAGCACCCATCGCGAAGCACGTTCTTCCCAATCCTGAACGCTTTGCGGTAGACAGCTCATTAGTCCTGTGCTCATGGAGCAGGTTGGAAAGGTGCGCAGCGCCACACAGGCGGCAGCAGCTCCCCTCGTTCAAAAGGCATCGGATGGGGTACGTGCGCTGCTGAAGCTGGTGAGCACCGGCGAGAGCAGCTACTTCAAGGAAGGCGACGTACAAGTCAGCCAGATAAAGCAGCAGCTCTCTAGCGCCAACACAGAAACCAAGCTGGTAGGCCTGAGGCGGGCAATCGCGGCAGAGGCGGCATGCGGCTCTGCGGAGTTTGGGGAAGGTTCCTCCTCCTCGTCTCTATTCTTCGCGGATGTCTTGAAGAACCTCTCGACGTCAGACTTCGAGCTGAAACGGCTGGTGTATCTCTACTTGGTGCAGCATGCACATGAGCACCCCGACCTAACGCTGCTGTCCATCAACGGGTATCAGAAGGACCTCTACAGCGCCTCGCATGTGGTGAGGGCTGCCGCTCTGAAGTCTCTCTCCTCCCTCTCCATGCTGGAAATCGTCCAGCTGCTCGTATCAAGCCTCAAACGGGCAGCGGCAGACACTTCGCCTCTTGTCAGGAAGACTGCGGCGCACGCGGCAGCCAAAATTTACTACTTGGATACAGATCAGAGGGAAGAGACTGTCGGGGTCCTGCTACAGCTCTTGGGAGACGGAGAAATAGCTGTCTTGGGTGCAGCTCTCATCTCCTTTCGTCTTATCTTCTTTCAGTCGCTGCTTGCGAAGCAGTCTTCTTCGGAGGCGCCAGGCTTCGACGGGGGACCTCTCGAGCGCCCTTCTTTTGGCAGGGATGGCGATGAGACTACAGGGATTTTTTCTGCAGTGTCTCAACAGGAGGCCTTGGCTCTGTTGCACCCCTTCTACGGGCGGCTCGTTGCGGTTCTGCCGCAGCTACAACCAGCGCCTCAAGTTGTTGCCGTCGATCTCTTGACGCGCTACTGCCGCTGCTTCTTCAGGCAGCCTAGGCCGCTTGAAGGAACTTCCGAGGATACCTCGAACGAGCGAGGCGAGGGGTTGGACGTCGTCGTAGAGGCTTCTCCAGACGGCAGCAGTGCAGGCGCAAAGACGCAGCCGCATCTCTCCTCCCTTTCCTTTTTGACGTCTAGGGGGAGCAGTCTCCAGAGACAGCTCGGAGAAGGGGGGCAGCCTCCCGAGGCAGGCGCGCGGGGGCCTCTTAAGAGACACTATGGGCCTGTGCCAGAGGATTTCGACCGATTTCGTGGCTCGCTCGAGCTGTTACTTGTAAGCGACAGCGTTGCGGTCGTCGTGTCTGCGTGTGCAGCTATCCAGTGCCTGTTTCCTTCGGCATCATGGGACTGTGTGGTGTTGCCGTTGTTGCGTTGTTTGTACACTTGCCCTGTGGACTTCAAGGAGCCTCTCTTGCGCGTGATAGCGTCTTTTGTGTCGGTATGTCCGCGGCTCTTTTATCCTCACTTGCGAGAATTCTACTTGAAACAGTCCGATGCCTTCCCAGTTCGCCAGCAAAAGCTGTCCTTGCTGTATTCTCTGGCGATGGCATATCCCTCCTGCCTCGCTACGCTGCTGCCCGAACTCCGGGTGTACGTCCATTGGGCTGGAGACGAGCAGTTGAGGACCTGTGTATTCCGCTTGCTCACGTTGTTGGCGCTGAGACACAAACAGGCACAGGCCTACTGCATGCGTCTCTTCGTGTCTCTGCTAGACTCCGGCTCCGCCGGTGTTGCAGCGGAGGCTGTCGTGGGAGTCCGCACGTTAGTGCAGCAGAAACAAGACGAGCAGGATGCAGACACTCTGGCGCGCCTTGTGCTGCATCTTGCTGCGCAGCTGTCTAAGATTACATCCCCTCCTGCGAGGGCCTCAGTGGTGTGGGTAGTGGGGAAGCACCACGCACAAGTCTCGTGGGTTGCTGCGGATGCCCTTCGCCAGCTCACCAAGGGCTTCATGGGGGAAGCTGAGGAGGTCAAGCTCCAAATTCTGCTTCTTGCCACGAGACTGTGGGCGTTTCATCTCCAGAATATGCGCGAGGGGCCTGTAGGGGCCGCTCGCGCAGATTCAGAGGAGGCCTCAGTTGAGGAAGCCTCCCCGCAGCACCAGCAACAGAGCGGCGAGCAGCGTCTGATCCCCCCCCCGACAAGGGAGCAGAGTAAGCAGCACTTCCCGCGTCTGGACGCCATGCTGCGCTTTCTGCTCGAGATGGCGGCTTACGATCAAAGCCACGACGTGAGGGACGTGGCTCGGCTGTATGTGGCTCTGACGTCTGCGCTCTCCCGGCCGGAAGTCGCCTTA
Source organism: Cyclospora cayetanensis (assembly GCF_002999335.1). Taxonomy (NCBI): domain Eukaryota; phylum Apicomplexa; class Conoidasida; order Eucoccidiorida; family Eimeriidae; genus Cyclospora; species Cyclospora cayetanensis. The sequence continues at coordinate 47,363 of NW_020312116.1, read as the reverse complement.
CCCGAGGGTCAGAGAGATATGCGCCGCTTCGCGAATCAGTTCTTGCACAGCCTTTCCTCGTTTGCACCTCCACCGGGTGCCCCAGTCAGAGACCTAGGGAAGCAGCAAACGGAGGAGGGCCTCGCAACGCGGGATGGGGGGGCCCCCCCCCTTTTAAGCCCGCCATCAGGAGCCGACACTGAGTGGCCGTGGAGCTATTTGTCCTTCCACACAGGCCTCGCTCTCCCTGGAGACATCCCTCTCCCTGCGTTCGCTTCAGAGGATTCGGCAGCGTCCTTGCGTCAGAGCCTAACTGAGGACGAAGCTCTGCGCCAGTCATTTTTGTCGCTGGGTGTCAAACCCCCTCCACAGGGAGGCCCCTGTGCGAGCGGGCACAGTCTGACAACTCAGGGTCCCCGATCTATCTGCTCGGCCGACATTATTCGACAGGAGAACGCAGCCACGTTAATGGGAAGGGCAGATGGGGGCAAAACGCCTTTTACAGAGATAGACCTGGATTCTTTCTACGAGAACGACCCCCTTGCGGATCTGGCACATCTGAATGGCACTTCCTCCGCTTCCGCCAACAGTACGGAGTGCACAGGCACCCGTTCTAGTGGCGTGTGCGCCGGGGAGGGGGGCCCCAGCGACTTGCATCATGAGGCCCTCTGGGCTGCATTTGACGGCTCTGGGGAGGCAGGGGCAGACACGGGGATGGGGGTGATGCCCAGCATCACGCCAGTTGGCGGCATTGTGGCAGGAGAGGATGACGAGAGCGAGGACTCTCGACTGCCTTTACAGTCAACTGCAGACACTAGTGGGGGGACCCCACCATCCTGCCCCTTTCAGGCTGACGGCTCCTCGGGGATGCCGACAGATATTTCCGGGAGTGCCAAGGGCCAGGGGTGGGGAATCTCCCCCCCCGTATCCTAAGAAAGCTGACTGGGCTTTTTCGGGCCCCTCTTTTCAAGAGTTATTCTTGACCCTAAACGTGAAAACGGGGGCTCTCTTTCTGAGGCTTCAAATACCTGGAGGGTTCGCTCTGACCGCTGTTTGCTTGTATACGAGGCAGGGGGAGTTCAGGCATCGTGTCTATTTCTGTTGTGTTCTGGGTTAAATTCCGCACAGCCCATATTTTAGATAACCTAAGATAGCATTCGGGTAGATGCCGGAACTGGCTTAACGGTGACCAGTATCAGCACTGTCTTCCACTGTCTTTAGCTGTGCTCGATGAAGCAAACGTAAGCAGAGGCACGAGACTTCGATGCATGTAGGTGCATGCCCCTTGGTATGTGCGAGAAACGTAACTGGCCTTGCCAAGGGGATGGAAAGCGAATCAAGATATACTTGCAGTTTGTCATATCTACGGCAGCCCCGTTACAGGGCACAAAGGTACTCCTGCACCCAGCATCTGCCGCCGTCTGCTGGAGGCCGAAGGGAACACTCTCCTATGTCTACTCATGAAGGGCTGAACTGTTAGGATCCTGACTGGTGTGGTATTCACGGTAAGAGGCCATTATGTGAGTAGAGGAAGCTACGGTTTGCCACCTAGCTGTTCATGAGCTATTTCTTTGTTGAGAGGACGGCTCTGCCATGGAGCTGCCTGCGTTGTGCTTCGAAAGAAACATAACAGGTGCTGGGAAGGGCAGTATACACACTAAGACCTCGCCCTGTTCTTATAAAGTGAGCTGACATAGAAGCAGGAGAAAAGCGCTGTGATGGAACTCAGCTCTCATAGCAGGTTTGCTGGTCCTATTGCTTGTGGCCTGGGCAAGCGGTTGTTGCTATCGCAGGTATACCGGCATTGGCTGCCACTCGCGGGAATTACTGGCAAAAGGTGCCTACAAGCTGAGGGGTTAGGAAACTGCGGGTCTAGAGCAAGAATCAAATCACACCTCTTCAAGGTTTTATGCTTGGTGGGCATGACAGGTCCTCTAAGGGTCGCAGCCCTTTCTGTAGATGACTGTTCTTATCGCATTTGCCTCCCCAAGCTCGCATCTACTCAGACGCCAGTGCTACCAGGCCTGTGTTTGAGCTTCACCACAGTCTAGTGCAAGCTAGGGTGCACTGGCGGTCCGCTGCTATGCAAGGGTTGCTTGGATCCTGGCTATGGCCCGTGCTTCTACGGCCGTTTGCAGGCACATTTATCATTTGCTCACTCCTCAAAAGCAAAACTGCACTAGAACAGGAAGCCGGGGAAATTACTCGTGCCCTCTTCTTGTATGTGAAGTCACCCAAGGCAGCGCAGTGGCAATTCTGCGGAAATGCGACCTTCTGTGACTCCCCCCTGAATTTAGGGGTACACTAAGGCAGATCTCGGCGTCGTCTTCAGTCTAATAGTTGCTATAAAGAGTAATGGCCCTAAATAGTGAGCGGCGGCAGCCGGTGCTGCTGAGGCGGGTACGCAGGGCCCAGAAGGTAGTAAGGTACCTAAACCAGGCGAGCATCCCATAGAAAAGAAAAAGCTTTCTCCGACGCGTATTAATCTAGAATCCCGAATGCACATAGGTAAGAGACTAATGTGCGCGCATCGTTGAAGTCCCTTTTGCACAGACGCAGCACCATCATCATGTAAGGTACCACAGGGGGCTACCACGCCCAGCCCTAAGGCAATTGTCCTTGTGCGTTCAGGTCGAAGAGTTACTTAATGAAATCTGTATCATGCATTTTTTCATGATCCACACAGCTCCAGTGCGATGCACCCTAGTCCGGCCCACTGCAGGCAGACTCCGGGACGCTCCCCAATTAGGCGTCTTCCTTCCTCCAAAGGGCTGTATGCAACTGACCGCAAGCCCTCTCCCTGTGCTCCTCTACTAGCACCATTACTAGCAGGAACTGCAAAGACAAGATCAGCCGGAGCAGCGGGAGCAGCAACGGAAGAGCAAACAGGGGTTGAAGATGACACAGCTGGCCGCCGCAGATTACAGTAACCTGAAGGTCGCAGACTTGCGCAACCTCCTGGCAGAGAAGGGCCTCCCTACAACTGGAAAGAAGGTGCATTAGCCACCCTTGGCAGTAGCACGCCTCTTTACCCCGCTGCGTTAGGCATGGGGCAGACGAACAAGCATAAGGGATTGTGGATTATTGTGAGTGCTGCAGACTGAACTTATCGAGCGGCTCCAGTCCGCTACCCAATCCGTCTCGTCTGTTGATGCGGCGTTGGTGGCCGCTGTCTCCCCAGACACTAGCAGCAACGCGCACGCAGGAACTTCAGCTGAGGATGATTCAGCAGGAGCTGCTGGTGCCCCGCTGTCTGCCGCATTGGGCAGACATCCTGTAGTCAAGCCAGCAAATGGCTTGTCTCCTGATGCCGTTGCTCCCGCCTCTGGAGCGACTTCTGCCGTGTCCTGTGAGCTGCTGTAGTTCAGAAACCTACTTACCCTGGAGCAGATATGTATTGGTCCCGATTGTAGAGCGCCCATAATGCGAGCGAGCCAAGACAACGCCACCCCCACAGTTCTTTTCTCCCTACCTCATCGCTGCATCTTATCTTCCTTAGCTATCTTTTGATAAGCGTGTCCTCGCCTACGCCGCTTGCCGTCTGCTTTTCCGTCTTCGCCGCTCTACTCTTGTGGATCTCCGGCTACTCCCCTGGTAGCTTATTGTATTCTGCCCCCCTTTTGTATGAATCGTCGCCATATGGGGCTATGTGCGATCAGCTATCACGCCTGCCATGAGTGAGGAAGAGAAGCTCGCAGCAAGAAAGGCCAAATTCGGTAGGCCACGCCACGCGCGAGGGATTCGAGGCTGCTATAAGCGCCTATTGCAGAAGCAGCCGTGAGGAAGGTTTCAGGGGCAGGATGCAGAGAGGGTATCAACAGGAGAGCTCAGGACAGACATTAGGGGCAAAGGCGCTCAGAGAGACAGAAACCTACAGTTTGTCTGCTTTAGACGGTTGTTCTGCTTAGGTGAGGATATATATATATGTATGTATATGTATATATGCGGTGGGCAAGGGGCACAAAAATCGTGCAAACAACAGTGGTCGCAGAGCAAACGGTTTTAAAAAAGCGAGAATTTGAGCAGGGCAGGGACGCAGGTAGAGCGGGTATTAGAGAGTCAACGACGGCTACACTAGCAGGATTTAAGGGGTGAACGTTTTACTACTGAGAGATCGAAAGGCCAACGGACGGTATTTTAGAGGTAGAGGCGACTTCGTGTATGATGCCGCTTGCGCAGAGCTGAGTGCCGTTCAGAATGTGTCGTGAAGTCTGCAGATTCGAGTAGAGGGACCTCTGACTATTTGCAAAGGTTTGAGTGTGGTGCCCTTTTTTGTAGGCATCAAAACAGATAAAGATAAACTTCAGGAGAGGGCCAAGCGGTTCGGTTTGTTTGACCCTGCAGTAGAAGAAGAAAAGAAGAAGCAACGCGCTCAACGGTGATCATGCACACCCTTGACCCTTGGAAGCCTCCCTAAACCCGTTCGCTATCCATACTTTGTTGCACCCTCCCGAGTACTCGCAGCTTTCTTTTGACGCCATAGCGGACAGACGCGATTGTAGGGTTAAGAGTCTGGCAGTTTGGTTGTTGGCGCGGTGTACAGCTTCGGCCTTTCTCCATCCAGCGCTGCTGCGAGCACCCAGGTAAGAACGAGTGAAGGTGGACTAGGGTGTAGTGCGTTACTCGAAGTGGTTAGTGGAATGCTTACTTGCGCCGTGGAGAAGGAACGTTTTTATGTGGTGCTTGGGGTAGCTTGCTATGGACATCTTAATATTCTGGCTCCGTAGAAGCTGAAGCTGTCTGCAGCTCGACTTGTTTTGCTCGAATTCGCACAATATTGCACCCATTCACAAGCCCCCTTATGCCGCCCTTCGACCCCCGTAGTCGTGTGGTCTAGTATGGTGGCATTGCTGTTTACGGGATGAGAGGGTGGCAGAAGTATTTGGGAAGACTGGGGCTATTGGTGCGTTTTTCGCGTTCAAGGGAATACTGGGAATGCCAGTCAGCACGGAAGAGGCAGAGAAGAGAAAGAAAAGGGCCGAACGGTTTGGGATTGTTGATGAGGTGCGCTTTCCCCCTTACTGCTGTTTCGTATTCATCTCATTTCTGCTTTAAAGTCATTATTACATTTCACGTGTTGTCCCTGTCGGCCCGCCTCTATAGCCTCTTCCTCCCTCCTTCTGTTCTATGACGTTTTCCCCTGCTTCTTGAGTCGTGCCATATGGTGTCTCTTGCTCCTGAAGCCTTGTTTTCTTTTCAGGAGGAGCGCAAGAGGAAGCGGGCTGAGCGGTTTGGCATCGAGAGCGAGGAGGAAAAGCTGCAGAAGCGGCTCCAGAGATTTGCAGGCAGTGCCACTGCGTAGTCAACAACACTTGATTCTCACGGTCCTTCTTCCTCGCTGACCGATATTACCCGTTAGGGGTGGCGAGAGTTCGAACAAAGGAGGGCTGGCTCTGGAGTTTAGATGAAGGGGTAGAGAAAGGGCGTGCGCCTTTGTGGGTGCCAGACAGGGTAAAGTCCTAGACACCCCGCAACAGATAAACGGACTAAAGGTGACACCAGAACCCAGGCAACGCAGGTTCTTGTCATTTTATCCTGGCGAACTCCGTACATAGATGGTTATGTTTGCGCTAAGAATGTCCAATGGATGGACAGCAGAGATGATCCATCTGCTGCACTTAGCTCCCTTCGTCGTGCCTCGGTTATATTCTCGGTCACTTAACATATATGTTCGTATCCAAATGGATACTGGTGCTCGTATGCCTTATTGCTGCCCACATTGGGGGATTAGTGGCGCTTTCATATGCAACAAATGGCATAGACCGGCGTACAGGAAAGTAGCTCACACAGCAGAGGGCTGCCGCACTCCAGTCCAGAGGGAAGTTACAGCCTTTCATGGATGAGGTTTGTAAAGCCAATTAAGCCAAGAATAGAAATGTAGCACGTAGGGTTGGTGGTGTCGTTTGCTGTGCCACGCTTTAATGGACGTGTCAGTGCCTGAAGCATCGCAGCTTGCGGCTAATGATGGGAGCGTAGGAGCTGATGTTTGAGACCTCTACCTCCGCCTTCAGTCACCCTCCTCTACACATGGAGGCCTTACTGTGTAGTCGACAGGGATTTCTTTGCCACCTTCACATAATAGAGCCTTTTATCGTTTTCGCATAAACGGCATACAGCGGCCGCTACCATTTGCCTATAGCCTTAGTGCCATTAGTGGCACGAAGGCTCTCGTGGCTTGCTGGGTAGCAGTCTAGACCGCGAAAGCCTCGCTGTTCTTTCATGATGAAACCCTTCTCATCCTGCAGCACGGGCAAGTTCTTTTTTTCTAGCTGACGGTACGGCCCAAGAGGGGGGATTTGCTTGCAGGAGAACAAAGCTTCCCTCGCAATTATTACTCCAATATATGACAGCAGCAATTAGTTATTGGCCCGGCTCAGGAATACAACTGAGCGCCATCGAAAAGGACAATGGCAGGCAGGGATTAACGAGCTGTGGGGACTGCTGTTTTGTAGTTGGCGAGGAGTGTCTCACTCTCCCGCCTTGCCAATCTGCAGCCAATAGGGAAGAGCGCACAGCGCAAAGAAGCCAGAATCCCTTAACAGCCACATGCGTTAGGGGTAGTGGCAAAGCCTGGCTTTGGTGGTGTTGCTTGTGTGAAGAAAGGCCGTGTTTAAGGAATGAAAGGTTACTCATCTTGCACCAGCAAGCTACGTATATTAGAGCTGGTAGAACGGCAGTAAAGCCTCACCGTGCGGGTTGGGAGGCGAGAATATCAAATGACCCGGTGCCCAGCGCCATCGGCTTGCCCATGATAATGCATTCGCTGACTCCTTTCACGGGGTCTGACCTGTGATGTACTGCGGCCTCGAAGAGATGTTCATTTGTTTCTTCGAATGAAGCCAAGACTAGAGTGGAAGCTCTCATCTTCTGGATGCCAAAACGATTAATTCCCAAGACTTCGCCTCTGAAATATCAAAGCAAAGTCAAACCTCCAGTAGTCTTGGAACAATGTTGAATGCTGCTGCTTGATGCCTTTAGAGGGACGCTATGCTGAAATGCTTCTCTGCCAGTCCATGGATTGCGCACCGCTAAGACACTGAAGGAATTGTCAGCAAGGGGGGATACTGAAAACTGCTTAAGCATGAATGGTATTTCAAGCGTAGGTAAATATTAGAGTACAGGCGATGAGTGGCGTACAGGACTAATACAATTCAACGTCAAGCTGTAATGCATTTCACTGAAAACGGTGCTCATGGCACACATGTCAGTGGTAGGCAACAGGAGCACAGAAAAGGGAGTGGGTGAGTAATTAATGCGAAAGAGAGAAGTGGACAGCAAAGCGATGCAATAAATACAATTCTGTTGCAAACCTGAAGGTCATGACGTCCCCTAAGAGGGTCATGTGTCGGCAGTCAATGTCCATGGAATACGCGTCCATGCATTTCCTGATCTCCGTTATGATGACTTGGCGCGCTGCCTCTATCCCCAGGATCTAGGAAAATGCAAAAAAGGAAGGATGACATGCTCCTTTTGCCATGATCATAAGCAAGAACTCAGGTAGGTTTAAAAGAAGACGGCCAAAGATGAAGGCCTGTTAAGCGAAATTTCATCCTTTTTGAGAGGCACTTATGAAAACTGGCGGTCACAACTAAAGATAGCAGCTTCATTAGTTAGCCGTTGAGTAGCGCGAAAAGAAATGAAGGGCGCATCTGAAATCAAGGCTGGCCTACCTGAGCAACTTCCATAACATGATTGGAAGTTACGTTCACAGCTCTAACCCCTGGTGTGCCCATAACATCCCTCAGTCCGTAGCCCTCAACGGCCAGGCTGTAGACGTGCTGCACATTGCCGTCTGGCCCCTTAACTTCTTCATGCTTGATGACACCACGCTTTACATCCTTGTAACCGGAGAGCACAACTTCAAGGAGTCCTGAAGCAAAAGACGTAGCTCGAAAAGGGATGCCGTGCATGGTCATGCACTTTAGGTACGGCGTATTGAGAAACCGAACGACAAGTGAGGGCGAGCTACGAGCCACTTAGTGTAGTGGCCGGCAGAAGGGTGAAGAAGACTGTCATTTCATCATGCAGCCACTCATATAAAAAATCAAACAAGCCAAACAACATGAAGGCAAAGGACAACGAGAACGGAAAAAATGCCTTCACGCGTGATTTCTGCAGGAAAAAACACAGCCTATTCAAAGACAAGTAAAAAAGAGTACAAGCAAAAGCGATAGGCGCCCAGGCACATGCAAAGCGTTGCCACTTACCAGCTTTAAGCGCCTGAAGCTGGAAAAAGATTTGATCTCCTCCCGGTGGTAGCACCCGCAACTTCCATTCATTCACTACTTCGACGCAATTCTTTGTTAAACGCACTTTGTTGATCATTGTGTGTCGCAAAATCGCGTCCTTCACCTGTACCAGTCAGAGGAAACTTCAGATAAAGGTACAACCCGCAAGTCAACCAACTACTGATTCAATCAGGATGCACAATGTACAGCAGCAAACAGCACAAAATGCGAAAATACGCACATGAACATAGACACGATCTCTGCGAGCAACCCTATAAATGGGATAACTCTAATTCACGTGCAACGGACTACAGTTGTGTTGGCCCCGCTTGTCGGCCATGCCGCCGCCTACACATAGTCATGTTTTCATGTATTCGCTCGTGTTGATGCAGTTGCTTATAGGTCGTGTCAGCTGTCTTTTCCCTCCGTTTTCACTGCTACGGGGCTTTTTTTGACACTTGTAGCGACCGCACAGAGCTCCTTGAGCGCATGGCTACTAGTTTTGCCCTCAGGCCGAACACTGTTATTTCGGACTCCGAGTTTTACGCTGAACTGACCTTTTCGGCACTAATATCCAAGAAGAGTGTGCGGATAGTATGCGCGTCAAGTTTGATGCTGAGCCAGGCTCCTTCAGGCGTGTACGTTTCTTTGATGTACGAGCAGCATTCGCTCAAAAGGGTTTTCTCTATTCGATTCTTAACCAGGACGGCGTAGTTGTAATCTGAATTGTTTAGCAGAGGAGCTTCAATAATTGGGGTCTGAATCTTCAATGCCGCGTTAATAATCTCCTTGATCCGCGGGACACCGAGTGTGACGTTCATCGATGCGACGCCTGAAGAATCGCCCCAGGAATGCAGTGAGGGAAAACCCGAGAAGTGTGAGCGAGGACAGATAACCAGAAGCACACAGAGAGGCTAAGAAACTCACGAGCACAGTAAAGCACAGTAAATAATGACATGGTGCACAGTATTGCTATTCCGAATTACCAAGCAGGGGAAAGCGACCGAAGACCATTCTGAGCCAGTTTTGATGCAATAATTTCGCGTACACATACCAATAGGCATTCAAAACCACCAATAAGCGTAAAATATGCTAGATTCTAGTGTATGAACCCGATGAAAAGCAGCAAGAAGAACCCCGAGGTACATTTGTCGCATTCACTACAAATCCACCCACGTCAACTTGCATGCAACTCCCTGAGGCTTTCAGACCGTACGCCAACCTTCGCTCTAGCAGCCGCACCATGCGAGACCCTTACCAGCAAAATGAAACGTCTTAAGAGTCATCTGGGTACCAGGCTCTCCTATGGACTGTGCCCCCATGGCCCCGACTGCCTCCCCTGGCTCGCTGATGGCTCGTTGGTACTTGCGCCAACTGCACCGTAGAAACTCGAAAATGTGCCGTGCTGTCACCCAGTAATGTCTGTTGAACTTCCATAGACGGAAGTGTGCGCAGGTAGCCTTCACCAAGCCTTCAGCAACCACATGCACATTAGCGACCTCGCCTGGGGGGCAGCTGGGGTCTACATCAGCGTTGTTTCTGTGTCCCATGATCCAGCAGCGCCTTTGGACACCAAAGCCCGCTTGCCGCCAATCCGATAGGGTCGCTTGAAAGCTCTCAGATGTGAGCGCCTCTTTCTCTCCGTCATTGTTCCTATACTTCGCAACGTCTTGGGCTTTGGCAGTAAGCCACTCACGAAGCTCCTCCTTGAAGACTCGCACCTTTTCCGTGCCCGCTTGGTGGGTTTCAGCCTCCCCAAGAGCGACCCCCTGATGGTAGAAAAGCTGCTGCGAGATAACCTCTCCCATAAGCTCTACAAGAAAGTGCGTCCAGCAGAGGATCTCATATGGCAACAAGGGTAAGTCTCGCTTCTCACGTGGCAGCCACTCGTACACCGCAAGATGGGCTCGTAAGTAATTGTGTGCTTGCTGAGCCAGAGGATCGCTACAAGACGCGTCTTGCTGGTGCTTCGGCGGTCGTTGCTGCTGACGCTGGGATGCGCGCCATCGACGCCAGAGGCCCAGTTTGTGTCTACAGGTCTCAGGCAGACGGCCCCACAGTTCCCGTTCTGCTGCGGTTGTTTCCTCTGATGTCACACGGCAAGAATGCAAACCAGGTCAGAGCCGAGACGTCGCTGTGCATTATCTTAAACAACACACTGCAGTGCAAAATAGCGAGTTGGGGGTTGGAACAGAAACACAGACCTAAACGCTGAATGCTTACCTGCGCACGTCGAAGGCTCCCCAGCCGCCTCAGCATCTGCAGCCTCTGCCATTTCCAAAAGCGTCTGCACGCTTGCGGGGTCTGAGGGTGGCAGCACGACGTCGGGGTCTGTTTCGCTGGGTGCCCATCTGGAGCACTTCTGGCTCGGAGGCCCCCGGTTAAACGCCTTTGGCTGGTCTTGGCTGAGGAGAGCCTGTGCGTTCACGTGATTGGGGAGGAAAGGGAGTTTGATCATTGCCGATACGTGCTGAAAGACCTTATCGAAGTTTGCGGGCCTGTTCTTGTCTTCCATCATAATCGGGTTCAGGCCATCATCACCATACACAAATTGAACGATTTGACCATCACTCGTTCGGACGGTGTGATCATATTTTATGGAGAGGTCCTCCAGGGCCTGAAACAGCGAAGACAGAGACAGTTAGAGAGAGAGAGAGAAAGGCGTGAAAGATACAGTTACGAAAGGAGGATGCAATAGACTGCATTCCCGGTTCTATAGTTCTTTCAACTAGAAGGAAGAAGTAGGCTCCTCAAAAACCAGTAATATCTGATACAGCTCTTTTTTGCACTTTCCCAATGCCCCCTGCCCCTGCCTCGGCACTTCTCTGCCTCATGAAATTCCTATTAGCTTGTAAAGAGTACAGCAGGAAGCGAAGCAAGTGGAGTGGCCTCTGGGCGGCCCAGAAAAATTCTTCCCTCCTCCGGCATCTTGCTGATGACTCCCCTTACCTTCATGAGGCGTCGCTGCATGTAACCTGTCTCTGCGGTTTTGACAGCAGTATCCACCAGCCCTTCTCTGCCAGACATTGTGTGAAAGAAGAACTCGTCTGGATCGAGGCCGCTGTAAAAGGAGTTGGCCACGAAGCCCCTGCTTTTGGCATCCTTGCAGTCCATAGGAAAGTGCGGGAGCGTACGCGAAACGAAGCCGTTGGTGATCCTCTGTCCTGAGACATTCTGCTGCCCTACACAGGCGATCATCTGTGCAATGTTGATGAGGGCCCCTTTAGCTCCTGACTGGAACATTACCACTGGCTTGTTGAGGGGCTTCAACATCTGGTTACAGACCTTGCCGGCCTCATTCCGAAGATCGTCTAGAATCCGCTTGACACGCACCTCCAAAGTCTGCTCTAGAGTACAGCCTGGATGCGGCTGCATGGCGCCCCTCCTGAAAAGCTTGATTTCCTCATCCACTTGCTTGTAACCCTCCTCCAGCAGATTCTGCTTAGCTGCCACAAGTTCCGGCCCCGGCGTTACATCGTCTATTCCGATTGTAAACCCGTAAGACGCAAACCAACGTGCGCACAAGCGCGCCACTCGGCCCATGCACGCTGCCGCCAGACTCTCCGAGTTGTCGCGAATCAAGTGGAAGAACAGACCGTGCTTTGCGTCCTAAGCAAGCATCCACATGTATACATATATATATGTATATATAAGTACATATATATCGATTAACACATGTACATATATCCCAATGCACATATATGCGCAGATATGTATTTGTATATGTACACAAAGCAACAGAAGCAAGCAGGCAAGAGACACACGCGAGAAAACCCACGAAAAAGCGACGCGCGGATAGAGGGCGGACCGCGAAGCGCTTTAGGCCCCTACCGGGCGAGACGTGAGGAGAGGCCTACCCCAAGAACTTTCTTGCCAATGCAGCCGGCGAGTAGCTCGGACTGTCGGAATACAACGTACGCGTCTCTAGGACACATGAACGGGGGGGCCCCATGAGGCACGGCTTGTGGCGAGAACTCTCTTTCCTTAACCTCGAAGTTGAGCATGACCCTGCAGCTGCGGTTCGGCCTGAGGAGCACGTTGATGACCTGCTTCCCCGTCCACAGTTCCTCGGGATACAGAATAGCGGGGGGTGGGAGGTCGACACGAACGACTCCATCCGTGAAGGACGAGCAGACTTGGCAGAAGGCGGCACGGGAAAAAAAGGTGTCTTTGTGCGTCAGGAGGTAGCAGCCCGAGAGGAAGTCTTGTGTGGCTGCAATAAGCGGCTCCCCATTCTTAGGCGTTACCAAGTTCCTGACGACCCCCATGAGATGCAGCGCCTCAGCACGCGCCTCCTGAGTCTGGGGCAAGTGTAAGTTCATCTCGTCCCCGTCGAAGTCCGCATTATACGGAGAACACACGCATTCGTTGAAACGAAAGGTCCTCCATGGCATTACCCGAGCCCTGTGGGCCATGATGCTCACACGGTGCAGAGAGGGCTGTCGATTGAAGAGAACAACGTCGCCGTTGTGGAGGTGGCGCTCTACTGTATCCCCGATTTGCAGGTTCTCCGCTACCAGTCGCCGATTCGCGTACCTCAGGCTGCACTTAGCCCCGTCTGCTTTGTTGACATAGGAGGCCCCTGGCCACTCATCGCATCCCCTAAGAACTGCGGCCCTCAGCCTTGGGAGACTCGCAGCGCAAACCTTTTCGGGAAACGTCAGGCGCTTAGCAACCCACTCTGGCACGACGACCTCGAAGACATCCACATTGGGGTCTGGAGATATGACGGTGCGGCCTGAGAAGTCTACTCTTTTCCCGGAGAGATTTCCTCTGAAACGGCCTTCCTTGCCCTTAAGACGCTGACAAATCCCTCGTCCTGCTTTTGTGATGTTTTTCGACGCGAGCAGCTGCGAAACGGCGGGGGCCTCGGAGTTGATGAGCCGTGTGCACTGCAGCTGCAAGAATTCCCACAGACCCAAAAATTGTGTTGTATGGAAGCCGGACGCCGCGTGGCTGCGAAGCACATTATTCAACTCCATGATATCCGCTAAAACGCATGTCAAATCGTCTTCGTTGGACCCCTGCTCCCCAATGGTCACCGAGGGACGAATGCAATTGGGGGGGATCAGCAGGTGCTGAATGAGCATCTTCTCTGGCGCCACGATATCCAACACCTCGCAGTCCGAGGGGCGCATACGCCTAAGCAGATTTTGGACAAAAAGCGGGTGAAGATCCTCTTCTGTGACCATCGCTCGGCCCTCCTTGTTCTTGACCACATGTCTTATCTTGAGAAACTGATCCAACAGGGGCCTCACGATCCGCTTAAGGACGCCTTGGGGGGCCTCGCATTCAGGGCACCTTGTGGTCTTCTTACAGGCCTCCACGGTGCGTCTGAAGAGAACGCGCTTCATGATGGGGTCGTCTTTAAACCGCCGCATGCGCATAAGCGTCCTCGCCTTCGCCTCTGGCGACAGCAGAAGGGTGCCGCAGCGCTTGCAGAGGCAGTACAGGATCTGCAGGATATACTTGAAGTACCCACAGTGAAAAACGGGAACTTCGAGGCGCGCGTGCCCCCAGTGACCAGCGCACTGGAGGATTGAGCGGCCACAGGTTTGGCAGGCTGCATCGCTGCGATTTGGTCCTGCAACAGAAAAGGCGCCACAGCACGCTCGAGACAGATATTTGACGGGTTATTCCCTGAGAAGGGGCATGCATGCAGAGATGACGTGGATTCAAGGAGGCTCCACGAAGATGGGGGTCGGCAAGCATTTCGGATGCGAAAACTCCACGGGAGAGCACGGAGAACGGGCAGACGACGATGCCGGATGCAGAAGTGGGGACAAGCAAAGCAAAGCAGGTCGGGGATGCTACAATCGTGCAAGAACCGAGATGCCGGTGTACTTTCAAGAACGCGTTGTTGCGACTGTGCGTGTGGACGTCTGCTAGTTCATGCCCTGCCCTCCTCTCGAGGGCAAAGCCAGCAGAGAAAGGGCCTCTTGCCAGCAGCACTCCGTTGCGTTGCTCACCCAGTCTGAGGTCAAGAACTCCAAAAGGATGCGGCGTGCTCGTCATGTGGACGTACAGCTCCCTATTGACGACCTCGAGCTGCGATAGCTGAGATATTTCGGTGCTCCCTAGAACGTCAAATTGCACACCCGACACTTCATATGCACCGTCGGTCTCGCTGGCGCCGCTCTTCATCAAAACTGCGCGTCTCACAGCCACGCTACTCATGAGCGTTCGCATGGCCTCGGACTGCGCTGCAGGTTGGTCAAGAGTGGTGTAACCCTCGAAATCTTCGGAGCTTGTGCCCCCTGGGGCGATTCCCTGAAGATTTGGAGCCTCGACTGAGTTCACAGAGGCCTCATCCGCGCAGGCGTCCTCCACATCGACTTCCATTTCTGTGGAATGGAGTGCCATCGTCGAAACACGCGCACGGAGCCCCCTGTGAGCGGGTTCAAAAGGTCCTATGGCACCCCCAAAATAGGGGATGGGAAGGATGGCGAGCTTCGGGGGAACTTTTACCCCACGCTGCGCATCTTCTTAGGCCCCATAAAGCCTCCAAGATCCAGCAGGAGCAGCACAAACAAAACTGCTGCCGCACCAAGGGGAGAGAGAGTGAAGGGGCGGATGAGGCCTTAGGGCCTTACCCTTTGGGCTCCCCGTGCAGCCACGGAGATCCCTGGGTTTCTCACGCACGGCTTCAAATACCGCCTCCTGCAATAAACTGAAGACAAGGAATTTGATTTTGACTTCTCGCTGGCTACCGAAGGAAGCTGTAAAGCTGTTAAAGCCGTCGCCTTTTACGGAACAGGCTTCGGGCCCGCTGGAAGGGCGGCGGGAGATTCGATATGCATGAGCAGCTGAGTAGAGGCAAACCTTCCTGAAAGATACAGTGCATATACAAGCAGCGCGAGGGGAAAAGCAAGCAAAGCGGCATTGGAGGCAAAGCATGTATGCAGGGGCCCCCGTCGGGGGCCCCCTCTCTGAATGCGGGCTGCCCCAACGGCAGTAGGTAGTGGGGGGCCCCACGCAGGGGTCTTCTGCTGCTTGCTGCGTCCCCTGCGCCGCTAGATGCAAAGTCTTTGACTACATACTACTGCTTTTCAGCTGAGGAAAGGCTTTTTAGGCTCGCTCATAGCTGCAGTTCGCCCTATTTGGTAGCCGTTTTCTCTCGGCCAGACGGACTTGGTGCAACACCTCGTGTACAGCACCCCCTCTCCGGTGTTTATACGGCGCTCTCCTAGGATCTCTTCCAATGCCTGCGTAGCATTTCCGTGCCTGTGCTTGAATTTAAGGGCTTTAATTCCCTTCGGCAGCCAAGGGGGGTCCCTAGGGGCCCCCAGGCCCCTAGCACCCCCCTCCGTGCCCGTGCATTCCTCTTTCGCCATCTACGGATG
Source organism: Cyclospora cayetanensis (assembly GCF_002999335.1). Taxonomy (NCBI): domain Eukaryota; phylum Apicomplexa; class Conoidasida; order Eucoccidiorida; family Eimeriidae; genus Cyclospora; species Cyclospora cayetanensis. The sequence goes on along the minus strand of NW_020312116.1, from coordinate 31,813 downwards.
AGGGGCCCTTCCGACATGAATGCAATGGGTACAGGCGCCACGCAGAGCTCTCCGGGGCCTCCTTGGCGAGGAAACGGGGGCCCACCTGCCGCGGGGGAGGCCCCCCGCAAAGCTGCAGGTGCCCCTGCAGCTCCTCGTCTATCTGCTGTAGAGCGACCTCCCCCTACAGCCCTTCGCTCTGCCGCTGAATGCAGGTAAGAGGAGCGGCTTCGAGGGGTTTACTCCAGAGGCTCGCGTGGTGGCGCTTGCAGTAAATTGAACCTGAAAGATCGAGGCTTGGGGCCCCCGAGCAGAGGAGAGCCCTCCTCTCATCCCCACCCCTCCACTTGCTGCCTTGGCTGCTATTCTGCTGCTTCTGCTGCTGCACGCCTCGACTACTCGGGTATGTATCTATGTGTATCCCATCTGTTCGCTTCTTTTATGTGTCGCTTCTTTCTTTGCAGCGGAAATGAGCTGTTCTCATACATCTTGTCCCTACCCTCTCCCGTGCCGCAGTCACTCCTGGCGTCTCCCCTGGGATGCTGCTGCTGCTTTCGCACCCTCAGCGTCTTCGATAGGCACGTGTTGCTGCGGCTGCTGCCTCTGCAGCAGTCTGTCTCCGAGAGAGCCATGCGCCTGTGGGTCTCCCCTAGCAGCGTTGCTGAGCTCAGGAGGGCATTACAGCGCCTCACTGCTGCGCGATTCATTCGAGCTATCGAGCCAGCACCTCCCCCGATCCCGTTAACGGCTTCTGAGGCTGGAAGTACTCCTGCAGATGCAGCTGGGGACGGTAAGCCAGCTGCGCGAGGGGCACTTAAGCCGCAAGCCCTCAGCAGCACGGCCAGCTCCACCACAAAGCAGCAGCAGCGGCTCACGCAGTATGCACTGACCCCTGCATTTCGGAAAACACTCCTGCAACTCCTCCTGGAAGGGCCTCCAAGGGCCCCCCTGCCCTTCCTTGTGCTCCCCCGTAGGGAGGCGTTCCCCTCCAAACAGGTGCTGCTGCTGCACAGTCAGAGACAGTGGGAACGGCTGCTGCAATTCGTTGTTAGAGCCTCGGAAAGAGGTTCGCAGGGGCGCAACAACCCGGATGGACCCTCCCCAGATCTCCTGGCAGTAAGTCCTCGATCGGTGATTGCTTTTCCCGAGATCCCTCCTTCCGTGTCGCGTAGCAGGTTCTGTGGCAACGTGATCGTTCAAAGGAAGCGATGACGAGCGTTTCGTTTGGGGATGTTTCACGCCCTTCAGATCCTCCGTCGCAAGCGGCTGCTGTGTCGAGAGAGCACCTCCAAGAGTTCGATGCAGCAGCAGCAACAACTGCAGCAACAACTGCAGCAGCAGCAGCAGTACTTCCCAGGTACCCCGGGGAATACCACCACGAGCAGCAGCAGCAGCAGCAGCAGCAGCAGCAGCAGCAGCAGCAGCGGAACGGGAGGCCCCGACTACGTAATGGCACGAGAAGCGTTTTCCTGGTTGTTAAAGGATTTAAGGGCCCAGCTGTGCTCTCTGTTGCACGAGTTTCTTTATCTCATTGATGGGGGCCTGCTCAGTAACGCTGCCCATGAAGCAGCTCTACGGAGCAGTGTCGGCAGCAGCAGCAGCAAAAGGAGTTCTAAGAGGGCACACAGCAGCAGCAGCAGCAGCGCGAATAGCAGCAGGCCGGGAACAGGCGCAGAGGGGGAGGTGGAATCTCCTGCAGGAGCATCTGCAGCTCTCCTGGAGGCTACACAGCAAGACGTGCGTCGCTCTTTCGTTTTTCCCGCTGGTGGCAGCTGGACCCTCTATGGGTGCTTGGTGGAGTCTTTGAACAAACGCCCCTACGGGAAAACTGGGAGGTTCTACTCTGTTTGCTGCTGCTCTTGGGTAAGGCTCTGCCCTAACTTGCCGCGTTTCATGGCCTTTTCTTTGCTGCTTTTTCCCTCCCGGTGTCTCCGCTCAGATGGAAGAAACCTTGTTGCTGCTGACGGCGATGGCGGAGAGCTGCATTGGGCAGCCTTTTTCGCTTGCCCACATCACACCGCCTCAACGCCGTCTGATGAGTCTCTGCATTGACTTGGGCATTGCCTGGGCCCCTCCGGGGGCCCTCCGCGCCTCGGGAGCCGCAGGAACCTCCGGGAAGGAAAAAGGCAAGAATAAGGTGTCTGTACAGCAGCAGAAGACCAGCCCCTTGCCGGAGGGTGCCTTATACGCTTTTGCAGCTCCGTATGCACTTCTTATTCGGAAGGATGATCATAATCAGCATGATGCCCTAGTTCACCACGGGGGCTTCCAGTCCAGGAGAACGAGGGTGGGTACTCCTCGTGAAACAGAAGACAAGCCTATGGGTAGCCAGCAGGGGAACCCACGCTCCGCAGCCTCTTCTGTTTTAGAAGGGCCCTTTCATCCGTGGCTCGCATCGGAGAGCAAGTAGGCACACGCATCCCTCGAGCTTGATGCTGAATGCAACCTTCCTGCGCGCGCTGCTGTCAACTTCCCCGCCAGCGGTGTTTCTAGCGAGCTGTTGCCTTTGCTCTCCTTGGCGATTGCTGCTGCTGCTGGGGTGCGACGGATATGGCCGCCTGGGTATTGAACGTTCGGCAACGACAACAACATCAGCATGCGTGTGCTTTGCGACTTTTTTGTGGATTCACTTTCAGGGTGAGTGATGTATCACTGGAGGGTGCTGCTCGCTTGACACCCTCCATTTCTGCCTTTGGATCTTTGGGGCTACAGCCAGCCATCCTAGTGGAAACAAACTTCAAAGTCTACATGTACACCGCATCGCCTTTGCATGTATCTGTATTGTCGCATTTGTGCGAGCTTACCGCCCGCCTGCCGAACCTGGTAGTGGGACTGTTGACGAGGGCCTCCGTGTTAGGAGCTCTCAAGGCTGGAATCAGTGCAGAGCAGATCATTGGCTTCCTAGAAGCCCATGCGCATGCGGTGGCGCTGGAAAAAAAAGCGAAGCACAACAAGCCCATCATCCCCGAAAACGTGGCGATCCAGCTACGCATGTGGCAACAGGAGCGGCAACGTCTCTCGCTTATCCCCTCTGTTGTTTTTAAAGGATGGGATGCCTCTCTTCTTCCTGAGCTCTTCCAGAGAAGTGTCAGGTGGGCAGTCGCGAAGAACTGCGCTGTCCACTACACCATGTGGCCTGAAGATCCACAGAGCCCTGAGTTCGCTCGGTGGATGGCTGCAGAGAAGTACCTCGCGGTGCATGCGGATTCAAAACCAGAGATTGTGGCACGCATCAGAGAAATCCGAGATGAACTCATGGCGCAACGGGCCGGAGGACCCCCATCCTGAAAAAGGGGCCTTTTGGAGAAAGAAGACTTACATGCAGAAGGGGGGTCTTCCTGTTTCACACGCAGTTGAGGGTGCCTGTATGTGTGGCCTGATTTTCGCTGGCCGCTCGCGTGTGCGGAGGTTACAACAGACCTTGAGGGCTCTCCGTTTGTGCTACACTGCCTTCAAATTCTGCCTCACACCTATTCCCCTCCCAGCCCAAAGGTCCCTAAATAGACTAGGACCGACAAGTTTAGCTTTGCGGTGATATGCCTGCTTCCACAGTACGGCCGCTGGTGGGTCGAAAAAGAAGCAGTTCATTAGCTGCTTGTTAGCGAGAGTGGCGCTTGGTAGAAGAGACGTAGAGGTTGCAATCCGGAGCTCGCCTGTAGTGCAGCGGCCACTTTCGCGTGTACAGGTTAGGCTTGGAGGGACGTAAAGCGATGAGCGGCTCAGAACTGTGGCTATTGTCACCGCCCCTTTGAGGAGATTAGCCTACGTCAACCTACCCTCTCAACGACAGTTTCATGCTTGTTCGGGGTGAAGAAGGCATCTGGGAAGCTACGTGCCGCAGTAGGCGCAGAAAACGTACTGGCCCTTCCTTCTCCAAATATGCTGCTACTACGTTTCTCAATTCACGAGAGGAGCACACCAAGGAAACCGCCCCACTGCTCCCGCCGCCGCTGCTGCTGTGGCTGTCCATACTGTTGCCTCCAGAGCTGTCGTTTGTAGACCACTGATAAATTCCGAATACTCAAGCAAGAGAGTGGCTCTTGCTTTACGCAAGCGAGGCAGCAGCAAAGGCTTCTGATTGAATAACTATATATAGAGCGAAATCGCAAGATGTTCGCTGCAGCGGGGTCGGCACGCAAATCCACCACTGGGCAACGGCCCCATAGTTTTACTATGCATACACATAGGCAGAAGCTCACAACCTCGTACAGCGAACGCGGCCGCTGCTTGCCCAGCTGCGATGGGTAACAGCAATTGGTGCTCCTATGGTCAGACTATCGCGCATTGCCAAAAATGTCGGGTCCCCAGATGTAGCGGGCACCGCTGCTTCACTTTGGTACCTTCTACGACGCGTGTTATGTGCAATTATGAGTTTTAAGAACTCGTCTTCTTAGTTTGCTTGCTAATGTGTTTTATCTACTGCAGAGCACTATTAACTCGATACGCTTCGACGCACTGCTATATGCTTGTGCTCTAGATACTATGTGCAACTAGCAGCGAGTGCTCGGAGTGCGTATGGGGAGCAGCTACGCAAGCCCAACCTGTCCCTCTCCCCTTGTGTTGGGGAATTTGAGGGGCACCAGCGGGGGAATGAGAGCGCTAGTTCAAAATGACACTGGCTAGCTGTCCATTAAGTTTTTTTCGTCTCTGGATTCGAATGGCACCCTGCGGAGACCCTGGATGAAGGGTAGACATACTCTCTGCTCCGTTCGGTAGGACCCCAGACTGTGTTGTTTTTGCGCTATGTCACTGTGCGATTAAGTGCCTACGATTGCTATTATTGTATGCTGTAGCTGTATACACGCCAGCCTTCCTTCCTCGCAGTCCTTAGCGCTGTGGGTTGACAGGAAGAAGGACAGTGGTGTGGAAGGACTTTTATTTCGTTTGATTCTAAAAGCGATAAGATTTTGAAGCTCAGGATCTTTGTGCAATTGCCCTAGAATGGCGTTTGCAATCTTTAACCCTGGATTAGAGTTTCGGGCATTAGGTTCTGAATGCATGATAATCTGCAAGGTTGCGTTTTCTCGTGATTTATGCGTGCACTCAGGCTTCTTGAGTATTCTGTGATAGGTCTCCTTTGCCTTCTATATGTGCCTTTGAGTACTGTCTGCTGCTGTGACTGGTTACCGCAGTGCGAGCTGATGCCTAGGGCGTCTCACAGAAAGCTTTCTGCCACCTTATCCAGAGCTCGAACCCTTTGGACTCATTCACACGAGGTATGGATCGTCCAGCCACTAAATCCTATAGAGAGTGTCGTACTGTCCTAAGTGGGCCTCGTAGCCTGGGGGTGGCGGATTCCCCCTCGTGGTATAGAAGGGTCCCCTGTAACGTGTAGGGCATGGATCGTCTTTTTGAGGCTACACTTCCTGTACGGGGCTAGCAAACCTAAAACGGAATGATTCACTAGCGAACAATAGCGACAGCTGCTTTTCGGAGTAAGATGGATTGCTTTACTCCCTCGAACTGTGTCAGTCTTCAAAATATGCCCTACATAGTTGCTTAGGCAATGCCCTCCTAGCCTTCATGCATTGCCTATGTGCAGGCCTGTCCTATTCGGAACATTTCGCTAGCTAGCTAGAGATGAGTCGGTTCTTATAAACACAGTAGGTACACTCCAGCGCAAAGACAGCTGTATCTTTACCTTCGCTGGCAGAAAAAAAGACACAAGCGTAGCGATAGGGTTCCACGGAGGGATACCCTTGGGACACCCCGTGCGACCCACCCAGTACCTGTAGAGAAAACCTGTAAGAACTTGAATTATACGAAGGGCCCAAAAGGGGGCCCACCAACTGCAGCATCCCTTGAAGCCTAAGGTCCTGGCTACTGCCCAAATCACCTGAAACAAGCACCCTTCCTCTGTTGGTGTTCCAGAACGGGGCTTACTGACGTTTGGCTCTTCAGAGGTAGACGGTCTGAAGTGCCATTAAAGGGCCTTCACGTGTGGTGTTCAGAGGATACTGCGGTCCTCAGTCTCTGCTGTTGGGGCCCCTGACACCCCTACCTGTGATATTCGCACAGGGGTCCCGCATTGGGGGGCCCCCTGGAAGACTTGCTGTACCTTTTCGATATCTGTGGTTCATTTGTGTTTCTTGTGTACGGCGGTTTGCAGTACAAAGAGGGCCGCGGAGTCCTCTTAGGTCTCCTGAGAAAATTTTGGCTTCCCCACTGCACTGGAAAGTAAGGAGCAGACTGCTGGCGGGTTGGGGCACCTGACACACGAGACTGAAGAAATGAAAGAGAGGGCCTGTCGAGATGGCCGCCAATATTATGTCGGCTTTCCCATGAGATTCTGTGTTCCCTCCCTACTGGGGGGTTTATCCCTGCGACGTGGGATACCATGGAGTGGAGATCCCCACCAGAGCCTCCTCAGGTCAAAGCGATCAGTGGGTGTGAGTGGAGCTGTCTTCATGCATGCATGCTTCAGCGCACTGCTGTGCAACCGTGCCCCATCCCCCCTCCCCTCCCCCACACGCTTGCGTTTTCGCTTCCTTTTCGAGACCCCGTGCTCCTCTGGCGGCGAAGGGCGATTGTCCTCTACACATATACACCACTTTTTATGATCATGAAAAGACACACCACAGCGGGGGCACCACCTGCGCGCATGAACGGCGGCCCACTCTCATTGTATGCGCGGTCTTCTACATATAAAAAGCCGTGGCACTGAAAGCCGGGCAGCAGAAGAAGCATGTAAAGGAGCCCGCTTTCTGCCCCCCTAAAAGAGTACACGTATACACATACCTAGGAGTAAATGCTACCATTCAAGAAGAAATTGCGGAGAGTGATGGGCACCTGCAGTCGGTACAGCAGAATGATCCGACTCAGCAGCAAGGAGCATACAACAACAGTCGGCACGGTGATCGCCACCAGAAGCTGTACCGGGTCCACAGGGAAGACCAGCAGAAAGTCCTCTCGCAGTGAGTGCGACAATCCGGAGAGTGCAGACACCCCGAAGGGAATAAGGAAAAAGCGAACAATAATCCTGCGCGAAGCATTGATACACACAAACATAGCCGGACTTTTAAGAAGACTCAGATTGTACTCGTAAGGTCACGAGGGGTAGGAATCTCGCTGATTCTTTGCATTTAAGTGTCTAGTGCCTCGTGCATGTGAGCCTGTCCACGGCGATCGTCCCCTTGGCGCTAAGAGCGGTGCATGAGTGGAGCGGCTTTTCTTTTCATTGGCGAAGATTCACTCAACACACGCTTGTTCTATAGTATGGCTTAGGCAAATACATGGTGCGCCGTGTGCGGTTTCAGATTTGGAACTAGAGTAGATTGGGGGCGTCTGCGCAGGCATTTTTCCAGTTTTTGAGGGTTAGTCGGCCACGTTGTGCATTGGTTGTGTTCAGCAACGTCTGTGCATTTCAGAGCGCGGTGTATTACTGCATGGGTTCTGAGTCTGAGGGTCTGGAGCTAGTGATTCACTGACCCGACATCTGGGTATCCTCGGTACATGATAGCCCTATACGCGTTTGCATTCAGGCCCACACCGACGAGGGCCCCCGCGACGAGAGCACTGAGCCACACTCTGCTCTTTACTTTGTGTGCAGTGAGAGAAACGATGACCAGAAAGTAGGCGAAGTACACCCACAAGATCATGAAGGGCAACTCTGTTAGCTCCAGCAACTGCCGACTGAGACGGGAGAGACCGTACGGATTGTAAGGCACGTAGCCTGACTGAAGGCGCCGTTGAGGAGGGGGGAGAGGGCCTTTCAAGGGGCCCTCTGCGCTTGCTGCTGTAGCCTGACAAATGGGGGCCCCATCTAGTGCGAGGGTCTCCCGTACCCCGACTATGCAAACGTTGGCAACCCCGCTGCTTTCCCTGTTCTTGTTGCTGTTCTCCTCAGAAAAACAGCGAACCGGTGGAAAGCTGTTGGCGGGAGGTTCAGGGGCCTCTGTGGCTGCTGCTGCCGCTGCAGCAAGGCACAAGGGCATCGTCGATACACGCAAAAAAGGACAAGTCGATGTGCGGATGAGAACACAAGAGGCACGCGACAGGGCCCAGGAAAACTTGTGCATCCAAGAAGAAGAACAACAGCAGCAAAGGCCTGTGCTTCCTATGGGGCTTCCACTTACTCCAACGTCTCACCCTCCCCCCTCCCCTCGTCTGCAGTTCTTTGTTCGCAGCTTTCTGCCCATCGCTGGCTGCACCGAATGCAAGATCTGTGGTTCGCTTCCAATCTATCTGCCGTCTAATGGCAGTCTGACCCCTAAGGACGATGACAGCCATAGCTCTGAGCCGGTTACTGCCTACACCCACTCGTGTAGAGCATGCATGCAGGAGCAATAGCTAGCAGCTTAAGGGTCACGCGGGGAGCAAGTGGAGCGCTTGGCGTCTTACAGTCATCCCTGGAGTCTGAGGGAGCAGTGGCCGCCTCTGAACATTCAGTTCTGAGCTCCATGGAGCACATCAGAGGAACGGGGTTCTTGTTTTGCTCGGAATCCATCTGGGTAGGGCCCTATGGGTGGGGAGGAAGGGGCCCTAAGGCCTCATGCGTCTGAGCGCGATGCCCAGACCTTCTATTCCCCTGACACCTTATGAAGGCAAGATACCCCTGCGACATTAAGAACGGGGGCCCCTTGCGCAGCACGCGACCTGCACTCCTGCGAGGCCCTAGAACTGCCGTACCACTCAGGGGCGAAAACCTGTAAAATAGGAGTTGGGGCTTCCTGTAGATCCTACAATGTGCAGGGGTTAGAGATTTGAATTTGGGGCTTGGAATTTGCGGTTTTGGATCTTGGTGACTGCCACGCTGCTACTGTGCGATGGAAGCGTGGGTACATATATATACCCGAGATTCAAGTATGCGACAGAGATAGGAATCGGGGTAGAAAGTCCCACAAAAATCATTTATCCTGGCCCCCGTACACTGCCACCGACAACACCCTATCAAACTAGCAGCAGCAGATGCAGCAGTTGCAGTAGCAGCAGACCAAACCGCCACCCTCTGCTTGTGCGAGAACACTGTCGTTTTCTGCCTTTTCGTCCCTTCTTCATTTTTTCTATGCATTTTGCGTAATTGAGGTTGCCAAATTTACAGATATTTCAATCACGAAAGGGTGACAACTGCCAGAACTAGCACTTATAAATCTTTGCCGCCAGAAGCGTAGATCAGATAATGAAACTAGGGCAGCTACTCACTCAAGGCTTCACCGGCACTTACAATTCTTTGGGATACCAGTTAAGGAGGCTGCTCTTGAGAGTTGAAGAGATGAGAGGTAGGGAATCACATGAACTGAGGTTCCGTGCCTTGGATGCTACAAGATCGACAAGACAGCAGTAGAAGGCGCCATCGAGATGCAACTGTCTCTAATAGACTCCGAAAAAGTTATAGGACTACGTTGCTATCTAAAGATAGCACAGTGCTCTAGGAACAGCTTCACTCCCCTCATGGCTACCGGCAGAACAACTCAGTCAAGTAGGGGACCACTACTTCGGCGAAAGTAGAAAGGTAGGGTACTTCAATGAGCGCTTAGACGTGGAGCATACGCTACTATGTGCGTTCTGAACTGCTTTCTCCTGGAAACGAATACCTTCCTTACCCCGATTTCTCCTCCCCGCTTAGGTACAGATCTATTACTCCTACAGTTAATGTGCTTGATCTGGAGCCATTTTAAGCAGAAAATTCATGTTTTGGCTTATCTTATTGGAAGAATTGGCTTTCCTGTGTACTACAAGAATAAATACGCACTTCTTGTGCAAGAAGTTACTCTGCGTGACTTTCCATGAGAGGCAGAAGTGCTCAAAGGGCTGAGCTATCTCCATTCTAAGTGCTGTTCCTTTCCTAATGCCCAGACACTGTGGGGTGAGGGCGGGCGATAGGGTAGGTGTAACGCTCCATCGAAGGCCTTCGTTTGAAGATATGCAGTTCCAGATTCAATGCAAGTTTAATTGATAGTTATGTGTGTCCCTCCAAAAGAAGTTTCTCTTTCTCCTGCCCGCATCTCGCGGGGTTCCGATATAAGCAATGATGAGTTGCGTTTAGGGTCCACTTTGATGCACCTTTTAAGCACTTCAGGCATTCGCGGCTAGTTGCACATAGCGTCAAGCGCACACTGAGAGCATTGAGTTTCACTTTGGCGAGCTGACGCTGTTCCTCAGTGAATAATACAGACAAAAAGATTTAAAAATTGGTAAATAGTCATTTTAGGTCCTTGTTGAAGACAACTGGTGCAGTAAAATGTGCCAAACAGTAGTATAACCACATAGAGTAGGGGTGTGATCGAGCACTGGCCTCGGTTTGAGTCTATGTACCCCCAACGCCGCCTCCTAGGGGGCGTGGGGGTTGTAAAAGTTTCCTGCCACAGAACCATCTACTTTTTATGAAGCCGCTGTTTGAGAAGTTGAAGTAGAGCTACTGTGTTGGACCAAGCTACACTTTGGCAATTTCTACTACATTCCTCATGTTATACTATATACTGGCAAGGATTTGAATAAATGCATTGGCTGTTTTTGTATCTTATATATTACAGAACATGGTTATTCCCGTACGATAAAAAGCAAGATATTGTGTGTAAATACGTGTGTGCTCTATACAGTACGCGCAAAAAGATAGGAATACTCGAAATGCTTAGGGAGTGCAGGAGCGCGCATACTAGGTGCCCCCCTCTCCTCTCGTGCGTTGAGCTGTGAGGGGCACGATCAGGAGAAAAAGGGGAATGAAAAAGGGAGGTTTTTTGGGAGGACATTCAATGGGTTCTCCACTTATTTGTATTGAATCTGGCGTCAAGTTTCTCCAATCTGAGACTCTAAAAGTAATACTGCAGCCCTTGTTGGTTCCAGCACCGAGCTAAATTGAGGCAGTGAATAAAGTGTTACTCTGAAGTCATCAAGCGCTTGTCATTCTCTGTGTTTATTCTTGCAGCCAACGACACAGGAGCTGCGCTCACATGCTTTTGAGACCTAGGGTGGTCTATCATTGGTGGGAGCCCCATGGGTTCGGTGTTTGTTCGCTGTGTGAATGCCCATTTTTGCGATCGCCCGAATTGTCACTTCGGTAGTCATGAGGAAAGCCACTTAAAGGGCGAGGCCTTCGTGTACTTTGTCACTATTGCAAAACAAAGTTTCATGTTCCGCAACGTGTGGATGTATTGATGAATTCGCGTGCTTAGCCTTTCTTTTTTCGCCGGAAGCTTGCTGTTAAGTTGATCTCGGCATATATTAGTTGGGGAGGGCATGTACGAAGGCTTGAGCTGTTGTAATCCCTGCTGGTGAATGCCTTCCTCTTCATCAGGAAAGCCAAGATTGAATTTATTCTGCCTTGTATATTCGACAAAAAGCCAACGTTTCTCATTATCTTGGTGACACGAAGCGAGGTACTTCTCCAACTGGCTGACGAATGATTATCATCGCCTTATTGGTACATCCATTATTGGCTGGCAAATTATGCCTTTTACCAATCGCGGAGTCACTGTGCACTCCACAGCTTGCAGGACGGCGTCTGCTGCCCCAACGATGTCGCGCCACCGTGAGCTTCCATCCAACCTACCCTGGTGCCATGGAAACCAATTTGTTGAAGCGCCAAATAAGTCAATCGAAACTGGAAAAGTTTTGTGGGATATTTAATATTCCCCCTGCATCCACGGCGAATAGTTGAGCGGGGAACCGCTGCATTGTACTACGACACAGTGCTACCAGCTACCACGCTTCATTTAATATCGACGTAGGCGGACATATAACTTCCGACTCAACACAAAATGAACAGGACGTTATTGAGAAGTGCTCGAAAAAACTGCCCCTTTTTCTTGCCGATGCCTACCCGAGTTTTCAACATCAAGGCAAAGAAACATCTGTGGTGCGCGTTGCCCGTCCCTGAAAGCACCCTAGCATCCATTGCTAGTTGTACGTGATATCTAGAGCACACGGGCGCAAAGCTGCGTCTTCTTGGATAGAGATTATTGTTATTGCGAGTAGACGAAACAGATGGTCAAATGTTTACAAAAATGCCTAGTTAGATGTAACTCGTGTAGCTGGTGTGAAGATGTGCGCACACCTTAGCACCCACAGTATAAGGGCTATTGCGTAGTGCGACTGATGCGAGACATCAAATTTAGTCTCTTACTCGATATATATAACTGATGATTTGTCATTAAAAACAACTCTGTTCTAATTTTGCCCCTTCCGCGTATGGTGAGGGGGCACCCTGGCGGTTTTGTGGGTGTGGGGAAGTGGCTCCGAGTGTACATTAAAATAACTTAGTCCTCAGAGAGGTATCGGCTGGTCAGCGGGGGCCATATAGATAGCAGCAACTGCTTTTAGGTTTAGCATCAGCGGGTGCTGTATCGATGATGGCAAATGCTTATCTGGATCAGCAGCAACTGAGGCGGCACCATCGGGCTGGCTTCGGGCCCCGCAAGGAAAGAAGTTCATGGTATTACAAGGCGCTGAAAATGATGTCAAGATCCCTGAAAGCGCCCCCAAAATGCATAAGCAAATAGTGTAATGTCAAAGTGTCTAATTTGTAACTCCAGTTTGGCTGAAAGCAGAGCGAGGACCAGGCGGCAAGCGTGGTGAAGCGGGCAGCAGTGGCTGCCATCCAGCTTCTGCTGCAGCTGCTGCAGCTGCTGCTGCAGCCGTGCTGTGCTGCGGAGGCAAGGTTACCGGCGGGAGCAGCAAGTTTTTTTTTGACAAATTTAGGCAGGATTTTCAGCTACGTGTAGCCGCAGCAGAGAATAAGGGAGAGGGAGGCTCGTATAAGAAGAAGGGGGGACGCAAGCATCCTCCTGTAACCCCAGGCTTACTCTCTGCTGTCTGGGCAGCTGGGCTGTGTTGGTGGGTTGCTACCGGTCCTTTGGGAGCCTTGCTTCTTCCTTATTTTTCTTTATTTCATACTGCTGGAGCAGCAGCACCAGCAAAGGCAGCGGTGGGGGCGTGCTATCTCTCCCGTGAGACACCACGTGCTAAGCCCCGCGGCTGCAGAGGGGCCCCTCCGTACTTCTTTTTGATACTTTTCGGCGCCTCCTCGAAAGCCTTCTTACGCCTTGTCTCTTTTATCTTTTAGGTGGGTAGCAGCGCCAGCAACGGGCTGCTCCAGATTCGATGAGCTTCAGGGGCAGCTTTGGGGTCCACCCAAGCAGCGGGCCCCCATCGAGCGGCCCCTTGGGAGGGCACGACAGCGGAGAGGGGAGATTTGTTGACGCTTGTACATGCCCGTGCTTCCTGCGGCAGTGCATGTAGTGGTGCGTTGTAGGCGCACTTACCCATGTGTGTGGTAGGGCTCTTGGGACTGTGTGTTTTTTCCGCTACAGGCATTGTCTTGTCTGCGTTGCTGCCAGTGCAGCAGTATTGTTGATATCGCCAGAACGCCACTCTATAACGTGTTTTTGCATCATAGACATACGGGGGGCGTGTATGGCCTCGTTTCGTATGATGCCCCCCGCACAAACGCGTGAAGCCACAGCCACACGGCGCTAAGGGCCCCTTCTGCAGCAGCAGCACCATGTCATCGCCACTGGATCCTCCCCCGTTCTCCCGACAACGGGGTGGAAAGTTTGCTGGGAGGTGAGTGTCGCTTCTGCTCCTCCTGTAGTCTGTCTGGGCTTTTTCCGCCTTTTCTCGATATACTGCCGTATCGGCAAAAATGCCTCCACGCTGATGGACGGCGGGTTAGCCGCTCTACCAGAATCGTCTGCACTTGCGAGGGTACTCAGGACTCAATCTGCATGCATGAATCTGTGATCTCATGCACGTATATAGATGTTGTATACATATATGTATAGATATGTATATATATATATATATATATATATATATATATATATATATATCTGCATAGGCATACCCGGAACCCATGCAAGTAACCTCGACATATACCCACAATTTAAACTGTGTCAATTTAGGGTTTTTCGTGCATTGCTTGCCATACATACGTTTTGGCGGTGCTAAAGGTCTGTGTGGAAGGCTACGTATTTGTACATATATCTCGATACAAGGCTATGCAAAGAGAGGCACGTGTTGACTCGTGTGCCTCGGTGGAACGGGGAAGCCATACTGTGATACCCTTCGTGTCGGAATCGCAAGTTCTTACGCGGAGAGTGATGTATGCATAGGGGGACTGGACGGTATCTTATACGGCCGCTTGCCGAATGTTTGACCCCTCAGTGACGGGCGTTTCCTCTTGGTGTGACGGCTAGAGAGCCCTTCAGACTCGTGGCTGTCTCCTCGTCAAGTGGTTTTTTTGTAGAAACTTGGCCTGCATGCGCCACAGCGTCTCTCTTTGCCGCCGCAGGATCCCTGCTGATCGCTAGTCCTTCCGTCTTTGTTGCGGCGTGGCTCAGGGGTCGAGGCTTTCATCACCACGGGGGCCCCTCGCGTTCAGGTGGGCCCCACAGAGCAGGAGGAGGTGGTTTGCAGCATGGACACGGGAGTCAGGGGGGGGGGGGAGGGGGCCCCCCGCTGCAGCAGCAGCAGCCGTACCCTCCCCTTTCCGGGGCGTTCGCAGGGCCTCATGGGGGCCCCGACGCGGAAAGCCTCCCGCCTCCGAATATGGGGGCCCCTGCCCATGCAGGGCCCCACCACTTGCCGAGGGGGGGAGGCCCCCAGATGCAGCAGCAGCAGCAGCAGCCGCTGCCGCCGCCTCACGTGCATGGGGGGGCCCCACATCAACAGCCCTTCGTGAGAAGCCGGGGGGCGCAGCAACAGCAGCAACAACAGCCCCAGCAGCAGCTGCCAGCGGCGGAAGGGCAGCAGCAGCAGCCTCCCATGAGCCATGCCTTCGAACATCACCATGTGCAGCAGCAGCAGCAGCAAGCAGCAGCAGCAGCAATGATGCATGGAGGCGGCCGTGTGGCCCCTGTGCTCATGGGGCCCCCCTCGGCCGGTGCGGCCAGCACGGCCCCTCCGGGGGCTGCGCTGGGTGAAGGGACGGGGGGCCCCCACCATGGGGGGGGGCCCCCGCATCGGTTCGAAGGGCCCCACCACCACGGCGAGACGCTGCAGCAGCAGCACGCGCAGCAGCAGCAGCAGTTGCTGCACGTGGCCGAGCTTCAAGAGCAGGGGGCCGAGAGAGGGGGCCCTCCGCACCCGATGCACTTGGACCCGCAGCATCCCCAACACTACGGCCGGGGGCCCCCCCCGGGAGCGATGGGGGACGCCTCAGTGCAGCAGCCACAGCATCACCACCATGTTGGAGGGCCTCACGGGGCAGCAGCAGCGGCAGCAGCAGCGGCAGCGGCTGCCGCAGGCTACCGGTACGATCCACTCTCTCTGGTTGGCTCGTACGGGGCCCCCCTGGCGATGTATCCCGCCTATGGGGCCATGTGGGGGGGGCCCCCCGGGGCTCTCCAGCAGAGGCCTCAGCAGCACCCCTTGCAGCAGGCGGGCCCCCGCAAGAAGAATGCTCTGGAGATTAGAGACCCCAAAACAGGGAGAGTAATCAACGGAGATCCTTCTCTCACAGAGCCTCAGCAGCAGCACCCACAGCCTGCTGGCAGTGCGCCAGCAGCAGCAGCAGCAGCAGCAGGAGCCCCTGGAGAGGCAACAGCGGCGCAGGCGGACTGCCAGCAGCAGCAGCACCGACACCATTCGCAAACTAGCAGCAGCACGGTGACTGGGCACGCAGATACAGCAGGCCCTCCAGCAGAGGGCCCCCAACAGCTGCAGCAGCAGCTGCAGCAGGAGGCAGCAGCAGCAGGAGGCCTTGCGCGCCGTACGAACTCGGGAGAAGCGGTGCACGTAGGACAAATGGTTAAAAGAGAGCGCAGGAAAATCCACAATGCAGCGGCTCGCAACGTGCAGCAACAGCAGCAACAGCAGCAGCAGCAACCACGACAACAGGCCGCTGCCGCTGCCGCCGCTGCTGCAGGAGATGCTGCGGCAGACTCCTCCACAGCGCCTGTGAGAACCCCCGCTCAACAGAGGGGCCCCTCAGGACCCTCAGCAGGCCGGAGAAGCAACGAGAGCACGCTTTCACAGCAGCAGCAGCAGCAGCAGCAGCATGAATGCGCTGGCGAGGTGGTCAGTGCAGAGGGTGCTCCCCTGGTTGCAGCGGGAGGGCCCCTAGATCCACAGCAGCAGCAGGGCCCCCAACCGGGCATGATGCGGCCTTTAGCGGACTGCGGGGGGGCCCCCAGGCCCTTCATGGAGGCGGGGCCCCCTCCGCCCCTGGGGATTGAGATGCATGGGGCCCCTCATGGGTACGGACGCATGATGCATCAGGGCCCCCTTGGCGGGCCAGCCCCTTCGTCTCCCTACGGCCCCCCCTTCCCTCCAGCAGCGCAGCAGCAGCAGCAGCAGCAGCAGCAGCAGCAGCAGCAGCAGCAGCAGCAGCACCGGGGGTCGCAGCACCCTCCCCACCAGCCGCCCCCCCAGCAGTTTGTAACTGCGGGAGAAGCCGCTGCAGCGGCACTCCAGGGGGGGGGGCCCCCCTCCGGCCGGGGCCCCCGGGGAGAGCGCACGCGGCAAAGGAAGGCGGACCGCCAAGCCAGCGCGCGGCAGCAGCAGCAGCATCACCAGCAGCAGCATCACCAGCAGCAGCAGCACGGGGGGGCGGCGGGTGTAGGCGAATTGCCGCAGCAGCAGCAGCAGCACCCCATGAACGGTGCCGACACTGCTGCGGCGGGGCTGCAGCCGCAACAGCAACAGCAGCAGCAACACCCCCAAATGATGGAGGGTGCAGCAGCTGCTCCTCAGCAGCAGCGGCCTGTGCTGCAACAGCAGCAGCGCGAGATGATGCCTGGCAGTCTTATCCAGCCTCCGCAGATGCTGGGGGCCCTGCCTCCGCATGCCCTGTTGCCGCTAGGCATGCAGCAGCCAGCGTACCCCTTTCTGTTGCCTGGAGGAGACATGAGGGGCCCCCAGCAGCTGCCCCACTCGGCAGCTTCGGCAGCGGGGGGGGCCCCTCAGCAGATGCAGGCCTTTGGGGCCGGGGCGCGTCCAGGGGCGGGGGGGCCCCTGCACCCGAACCAAGCAGCAGCAGCAGCAGCAGCAGGTGCAGCAGCAGCAGCAGCGATTCCGGTGTATGGCCTCATGGGCAGCCACCTGCTTCCCTACGGAGCTCGGCTGCCGCTGCCACACTGTGGAGACATTCCCTTGGTCATGCAAGCCTCCGTTCCTCCTCCTCTGCTGCATGTCATGCAGCAGCAGCAGCAGCAGCAGCAAGCGCCACTCACCGGGGGAGGGGCCCCCCCTCCACCCCTGCACGTGGGCTCGACTGCAAGCCCTCCTGCTGCAGCAGACGCCTCCCGGCAGCAGCAGCAGCAACATCCGAGAGGTGAAGGTGCCCTGCAGCAGCAGCAGCAATTGAGGATGCAGCAGCAGCAGCAGATGGGGGGGGGGCGTCTTTTCTCCAGACCTGTTGCAGAGATCGTCGGCACACCTGCTGCTGCAGGGGAAGCATCGCGGAGCAACCCGCTTGCGGAGGGGCCCTCCCTGCCTTTGGCTGCAAATCCAACAGCAGCAGCAGCAGCAGCAGCAGACCGCTCTGCCGCTGCCGTGTCCATTCGTCGTCAAGTGTCTCCTGCCGCAGCAAGCGTAGGAGCAGCAGCAGCAGCAGCGCAGCAGCAGCAGCAACAAGATAGGCGAGCCAGGAAGAAGGTGCAAAACATCGCCGTGGAGAGGGGAGCGAAGCGAGATTCTGCAGACAGAGCAGATGAGCAGCAACAAATGCAACAACAAGTACAACAACAAGTACAACAGCCACACGTGCAGCAGCAAGCTGTAGGTTCTGCAGACACGTTTACGTCGGATCTGCAGCCAGCAGCGCCTCCCCCCCCTTCGACTCCGGCAGAGCCTCATCACCAGCCGCATAAGGCTTCAATAAGGACCCCAACGTCGAGCGTCAGCAGGAGAGCTTCGTCTGCGGCTGCCTCGGACGGTTCTGCTGCAGCTGCTTCTGCTGAAAATGCAGAAAGAGGCGTTCCTGAGCACCCCCACCAGCAACGGAAGCTGTCGCGAAGAGACCGTCAGCCTGACGCAAATGCTGCAGATGATGTTGCCGTTCAAGAGCCGCTGCATGCGAGCGCAGCGACCCCCAAGAAGCTGTCTGCCGCAGCAACATGCGAGACTCGCAGCCTTCTGGCTGTAGACTCCGGCTCCGCAACGCCTACGCCTGTTGCCACGAGCAGCAGACGAGCGTCTCGCGTCAGCAGTCCTCGCCGTGGAAGGAGCCCAAGAGAGAACCTCCATGTGCAGCAGCAGCATGTGCAGCAGCAGCATGTGCAGCAACAGCAGCCACAGCAGCAACAGAAACAGCAGCAGCAACAGCCACAGAAACAGCAGCAGCAACAACAGCCACAGCAGCAACAGAAACAGCAGCGAGTAGTCGCCAAGTTGGAAGTAAATTCTGCGGTAGCTGAAGCTCAGCAGCAGCAAAAAGCGGAGAGTCACGGTCCCTCAGCAGCCACAGGGCGCTCCCCTTCGACTGCGGGACGGAAGACAGCTGTGCATAGGGAGGCTGCGACTGCACAAGACACGCCGCAGTCTGCTCCCCCTACCGCCTCGTCTCACGCATCGAAGGGGTCTGGCAGCCTTTTGCCCGTGCAGCAGCAGGGGGCAGCAGGAGCTGCAGTGCCAGCAGCAGCTGCCGAGTCTGCTGCACCTACTATTACCGTTCGCCAGCTCAACAAGACAGCGCCATGTGCGGCAGAGACTTCGCCAGAAGAGGCTGTAGCTACAGATGCTTCTCCACTTCCAGCAACTGCTGCAACTGCAGCTGCAGCTGGTATCCCTCCCCTTCCAGCAACTGCAACTGCAACTGCAACAACTGCAACAACTGCAGCAGCAGCAGCAGCAGCAGCAGCAGCTGGTGTCCCTCCCCTTCCAGCAGCAACAGCAGCAACTGCAGCAACAGCAGCAACTGCAGCAACAGCAGCAACTGCAGCAACTGCAGCAACTGCAGCAGGCATCCCTACACCTGTAGCAGCAGCTGCAGCCACCCCCGTCCGACGTGCCCTTTCTCCTGTCGAAATTCGCGGTGCAAGTGCTGTGGCGACAGCGTCCAAGACGGGAGCAGCAGGAGCAGCAGCAGGAGCAGCAGCAGCAGCAGCAGCAGGAGCAGCAGCAGCACCGGGTACCTTTACCGTAAGGGAGTTGGTGGGGTTGTACCGTGTGTTGAAGCCTCACATAACGACTCCAGAGTGGGGATTCTTCCGCTGCGGAGATTTAGACGAGATGCGGAGGCAAAACGCGGGGGGAGCCGCTGGCAACAGTCTTAGCAGCAGTGGCGTGGGCAGTGGCAGTGGTGCGAGTGGCAGCAGTGGCAGTGGGGTGAGCAGCAGCAGCAGCAGCAGTGGCGTGAGTAGCAGCTCTGCTGGCGGATTAGGCAGCTTAAGGGATTGGCAAAGGCGTCAGGGCCCCACTGCTAGCAACATGAATAACGGCTTGGGGTCAGGTGTCTTTGGAGCAGCAAGGAGACAAGGGCCCTGTGCAGTCAACACCCCTGCTGGTGGAGGCGGAACAAACAGCACAAATACCAGCGCCTTCAGATCCTCGAAAACTCCCGGAGATACCGATGCAGGGGCAGGAGATGGACGGCTTAGCGCTGCTGGAGGCTCTGCTGCAAATAACCCCTTGCTGTGGAGAGGAGGAGTAAGATAAGAGGACCCTCTCTCTCTTCCCGCCCGCCTTGTGTGCTTCTTTGTTTGTTAGTCTATTTGTTTGCTTGTCTCTCTCTGTTTGTTTTTCTGTCTCTGTTTGTTTTTCTGTCTCTGTTTGTCTCTGTTTGTTTGTCTTTCTGTCTCTGTTTGTCTCTGTTTGTTTGTTTTTCTGTCTCTGTTTGTCTCTGTTTGTTTGTCTTTCTGTCTCTCTTTGTTTGTCTTTCTCTGTTTGTTTGTCTTTCTCTGTTTGTTTGTCTTTCTCTGTTTGTTTGTTTTTCTGTCTCTCTTTGTTTGTCTCTCTTGTCGCTGTGCTCCTCTTACTGGGGCCACCCATGTCTGGCGCGTTTCCCACCTGTTAATATTAATCTGGGCGTATGCAAAACCTTCGTGCATGATTTTGTCGCACCTTCTTAAAGTGTTTTCGCCTTCTGGTCTGTCCCCCTACGTCGTTTCCTCCCTTCTTCTCCCTTCCCCCGAGACTCACATGTATGGTGGTCTGTGTAGGTCTCTGTGTCTCTGTGTCTGTCTGTCTGTCTGTCCACTGACGGAGTACACGCGACTTGGGCGTTGCCTCTTCTGTCTCTCCTCATGCTTTTCTGTCGGCTTGTTTTAAATCGCGCTCCTGATGCAATATCCTTGGGGGTATGTGTGTCTCTCTTATGGCGCAGTCTGGAGCCACAGGAGGCCCTAGGGGCCCTCTTTCCGTTGGCAGGGGTCCTCCCACCGACGGCTATGCGAAACTCAGTGGCTTCTTTGGCAATCGCCCTCCTCCACCCTCTCGCGAGCCTGCGGTAAATAGAGAATGTTGTGCTGCTCTTGCTGCTCTTGCTGCTCTTGCTGCTCTTGCTGCTCTTGCTGCTCTCTCCCTCTCAGGCCGCCTTAGGGTGCTGGGCTGCGCTGCAGCACAGCACCGCTGTTGGCTGCCGCTGATTGTAAGGCCCTGCCCCTCTAATGTGTCTCCTGCTGCTTCACTTCATGTGTGTATGTACGTGTGTGTTTGTATGTGTGCGTTTATCCGTTTGCGCAGCCCGCAATGCGCATGCCTGCTGCGTCGACGTTCCGAGTCAACAGAGACTTCAATCCACGCGAGAGGAAGCGCAGAACTCTGAACGCTCTGCTCAACAAGCTGACGATTGACAATTTTGGTGTTGTTTGCGAGAAGATTTGCATAGAGGAAGAGCAGTTCGAGTCCTTAGAGGACCTGCAGCTACTTGCAGATCTCCTTTTCAACAAGGTACGAAGAAGCGCAGTGCGCTTCCCAGTCGCATCGCTCCCAGTGCCTCCCTCCCCGCGTCTTTTTTTCCGTGGCTGCTTTTTCACGCCTTCTTGTGACGGGGCAGTCGTCCCACAGACGTGTCGCTTGCGGCACTTTCCCAGCTTCTGCCGGTGCTTCTCGCTGCCTCTCTCTGTGCAGGCAGTGTCTGAACCCGAATACAGCGAAATGTATGCGGATCTCTACCAAATCCTCCGCTGGAGGAGCCCTGAGTTCGCTCTTCCCGGAGAAGAGAGACGCGTCAACTTCCACAGGACCTTCGTCAATCGATGCCAAGACGAGTTCGAGAAGTAAGAACACAAGGGCGCCGAGCTTTTTTTCAATTAAAAAAAAACGACGCAGCGTAGCTAAAGTACTTCTCTCCAGATGGCTGCGTGCTCCTCCTTATAGCCCTCTCCCCTTTAGAGCAGGAACAGGCCGTTTTTCATACGGCGAGGCAGGGTTCGAGGTGGATTCGCTTGCTGTGCAGCGCCTACTTTTTACCACTCTCCCCCCTCCTCCTCCCGCGTCTCTTGCCTGCGTGTCTTCCCTTCAGGCTGCAAGGCGAAAATGTGCTTGTCATCACCGAGGAGGAACGTGCCGAGTGCGTGGACACCGACGATGAAGCAAAACTTCTTAAGAAGAAAAAAACTCGCGTTTTGGGGAATATGCGCTTTATCGGAGAACTCTTCCTCCGTCGGGCACTCAGTCCCAAGGTGCTCAATGACGTTGTTCATTCACTCGTATTCAGCAGCAAGGGAGACAGCTTCCCGGATGAGCACTTTATTGAGTGCCTCACGGAGCTCCTTACGACCATCGGTAACTTCAACGCGCAACACGAACGTTGACCTCTCTTCCAGCAATCCTCTGGCCCCTTTGCTCTTTTGGGAAGCTTTCGAAACTGACGTTTCAATTCCCTTGCCCTTTTCACGTCCAGCGGGTGTGTATGTATGTTTGTCTGTATGTGTATGTATGTGTATGTACGTGTGTATATGTGTATGTATGTGTGTGTATGTATGTGTATGTGTATGTATGTGTATGTGTATGCATGTGTATGTGTATGTATGTATGTATGTGTATGTATGTATGTATGTTTATGTATGTGTATGTGTATGTATGTATGTATGTGCATGTATGAGTGTGTGTATTTATGTATGTATGTATGTGCATGTATGGGTGTATTCGTCTGTATGTGTGTGTATACGTGAAGGTTACACGATGGACCTACAGGACTCATCTAGGGGGATGATGAACGAATTCATTGGGAAGCTGCAGGAATTGCAGCTACGCGCAGGATACTGCAGCAGGATTACTTTTAAGATTCAGGATCTGCTGGATTTGCGCCAGCGTCACTGGACGAAGAAGGTCTTTAGGGATGTTGCGAAGTCTGTTGCCGAGATTAGAGAAGACGTAAGCGGAGGCAATGAGGGGCTTGAATTCGGGTGTTTTTTGCACACTTCTGCGGATGCACTGCTGAAAGTTAATTATGGGCCTGTGCCGTCTGCTTACACCTGCGCAAAGAGAGCTCGCCACGCAACGGTGTCGTGCTGCTGCTGCTGTTGTGTTGCGGCTGCGCTGTGGCGCTTTTGCATGCAGGCAAAGCGGGATGAGTTGATGGGAGGCGCCATCAAGGTGGCCCAGGAGGGAGTGTTTCTTACGGTGGGGTTGCGGCGCGAGATGCCCTATAAGGGCTACTTAGATGAGCAGCGGAAGCTGTTGGATTCACGGCGTGCTGTAGCGGCAGCGGGAGATGCGGCAGCAGGCAAGACGGCGGCAGCCAGCAAAAGCATTGCGACAACAAAAACTGTCGTAAACAGCGGCAGCAGCAGCACCCCGCGGCCCTTTACGAGCGGAGTCGGTGCTTACAGTCCAGGGGTTGGTGTGGGGGTGACAGCGGGAGGAGCTCCACTTGCTGCTGCGTCGACAGCGGGAGCTGCCGAGGCAGCAGCTGGCACTCCTGGCAGTAGTGGCGTTGCCTGTGCCTTGGATGCCTCGTTGCCTCCAAGCGAAATCCCGGCGCTTAAAACGGAAGTTGATCTTCTTGTGTTTGAATTTGTTCTAGAAGAGGCCCCCATCGAGTAAGTGTGCAGGCAGCCGAGGGTGACGGGGGCAGCACGGAAGGGGCGTGCGGCTGAGCCGCTTGTCTTTCCCTGTGCTCGTCTTTCTTGCGGTGCAGCGAAGGGCTCTGCAGCGGGTGTCTTCTTCCCGCTTTCCTCTTTGGTGGTGGGGTTGTTGTTTGTCGCTCAGAACGGCCTTCTGCGCATGTGTGTATCGCATTCTGCTCAGGGCTTCTGTTGCCGAGTGGCGCTCCCTGCGCTTGCCGGTACAGCAGAGCGCTGGGCAGCTTGCCGCTGTCTTCACGAAAGCTCTAAACGAGTCGAGAGCCAGCAAGGCTGCTCGATACGGCACGCTGCTCGGTCGCCTCGCTGCAGAGCACCTCAAGTTGACAGGGGACGTGACAGTCCTCATGAGCTAGTGAGCGCGAGTTTTTCTCCGCCATGCTGGTGCTTCCGATCCTGTTGCTGCGATTGCCGAACTTGAGCTTTCACGCGCTCTGTGTGCATGCAACCAAGACCGAATCGCAGTCAGAGCGACAGACACGCCCGTTTTTTGCCCTTGGTGCGGCTAATGCTTCATGGGGGTGGCAAGAGCGCGCCTCCACGTGTGCAGCGTTTCTCTGGCTTGGGAGTGTTCGTGGCTGGTGTGTTGCAGCATAAGGGCACTAGTTATTTCGCAAGTTGCAGACTTGGCCGTCGATAACCCAAGGGCCCCGCAAATATGCAGCGGGGCTTTCGGGGGCCTCCTCTGCTCAGAGGCATGGGGCCCCCAGGCGGAGCAGCAGATCACCAGAAAAGGCGTGCTGCTGCCAGTGCCAGAATCCGAAGCTCTTGCAGTCCAGGTTAGGCGACATGCGGCGTGCTTTAGGGCTCTTTCGGTGCCTTTTTCGAAGGGGGAGGCAAGGAGGGGTGATGTGTGGCCTCGAGGAATGGGTGGGGAGCGAAGCGAGTCGCTTCACGCCAACAGAGGGAGGTTTATACTGGGGCGGAAGCACCCTTCAGGGCACATAGAGAACGGCGAAGCGTATTGTGCTGCTCAAAAAGTCTTGGCTTGGCTCAACCCTCGCATGCTCGGACTCCATTATGCTGCTTTTGCGTGTTTTTGCTGGAACCTCAGATTTGTAAGGGTATCCTCACTCTGGTCAAAAGTCAAACTCCCGATCGAGTTACCCGCGTGCGGAGTCTTTTAGAGGCGACGCTTGTTGCTTCCATCCCGAACTGCACTGCAGCAGCGGCAGCAAGCATGCTTTAGGAATGCGTCATTCAACAAACGACCCTGTTTGGGGGGGAGGAGGGGGGGACAGGCTGACAAATTTTAACGCCAACTTGTGACTGTATACAATAACAGACGGTGTTCATCACCTCCGCGGCGTCTCTCGATCGCCTCTGTTTAGATTCCCGTCTTACTAGGGCCCCTGAGTCAGAGGCCGCCTCCCTGTCGACCGGCTGGGGAGCTGCTATCATTTGTTTCCTCATAAGAGGGCTGCGTGCATCGGATGCAGACATTTATGAGCAGCAACTGCTGCTGCCACAGTGCGCGCTGCTGCAAAACACGTGTAGTTACAGCAGCAGGAGCAAGGGCTTTTGCCTTAGCACGATTGGCGACTGCCGCTGTACAAGCCCTCAGAGCAAACAATATGCCTGGTGAATGCTTGAGCTTCCCCTAAATGGCTTTGTTTCTTGAAGGACGCATGCATGGCAATGGATCTCGCATGGGACCCCGGGATAATAATTAGGAAGCAGTTGGTAGATGGCGCAGCCTCCTCCTTAGTTCCTATTACGATCACCTGGTCGTACTAACGCTAGAACTGCTGGTGCCGCCCCTGTTACAACCTGCGAGCGTAGCAGTTCAGCTGTGCGCCTGCAAGCACCCTATCCTCACACATGCTTTCAGAGGGAGGGAAGCTGCTAGTCCGTGATGCACACTCAATCAGGCTCGCCATTCCTGAGTGCGCTTTACCGTCAGTGACATGCATGCATGCTGCGTGCACATGCGAGGCCAGGGGGCAGCCTCTATCAGGCATACTTAGGTGTTTTTAACAGGATAGGCTTCAGGGCACCCGTGCAGATCTGAAGGGCAGGGTGGTCGATACATCATACATATATTATTCGGTATGGCGTGTTCATGCCAGTACCGTAAGGCTGTGCTGCACAGGCTTCGACAGTGCCTCCTGGAAGGCTCTGCACAGGCCGTCAGGTGTAGCCCTCTTTCGCACGTGGACGAGAAAGTTCTCGCGGCCGAAGCTGTCGAGGCTGTTGCAGTGGATTCTCAAGGCAAGCTACAGGCCCACGTGTTTACAGGGCTCAATTGAAGATGAGTTTCCCCAGGCAAAGACGTTGTTGAGGGGCGGGCACGTTGTCGGGAGATCTTTCATAGAAATTCCGCTAGGAAGGCATCAAGAGCTCTCTTCGTAAAGAGGCCGCTTCTGATGCGGCGCTGTGGTTATAGCATATCTGGATATTCTCTAGCTGCACTAGTCCAGAAACAACTACACGGGTCGACTCTAGCGCGAGGAGGGAGAGCCTGAATGCAGGCCTATGTCTCCCCCGGGCTGCACTAAGACCTCTATATAGGACGATTTGCCCATTGAGGCGTCTGTGCACCCCAGCAAGCGTACCATGCTGGTTACAGTGCTTAGGCACCCCCTTCAGGAGCATCAGGTGTGTAATCATTGTAAAGAACAGTCCATCGCTGAAAAGGTGGCTCGAAACGCGTGCAGGTGGGACTGAAGATCGAATGTGTAAGTTCAGTACACTTTGAAAGTGCCGCCCTACTCGCCTATAGACGCCCTGTTGGGGAAGAGGGGGCTCATGCGCCAAACAGACCCCTTTGGGGCCTCCTAAATCTGTCAAGGTCCTTCCTACGAGGCAATATCCTGCGTTGTTGTCAGGGTAGTTGCATTTGCCCCATCACCCTGTGAAGCCTGCTCGTTTTGTCCAGTGCTTCCCTTAGTGACTGAAGCGCCTGTAACGCCACACAGAACAAAAGGAAAGCAGGCCAGTAAGCAGAATAGCATAAGCACCAAGTACACAGCAAATAGAAACACTACCTGCCACTTCAGCTTTGCCCCGTACGTGTAGCCACGGTGAGTCTTTTGCGATATATACGCACATATATATATACATATATGTATGTGTACATCGCAAAAGACCTCAAAAGCATTAGCAGTGGCAGTAGGAGCAGCACTTCTACTGGCACAAGCAAGCGTTTTGCAGTGATTGTATGCGCACCATCATTGGTTGGCTGTTGCGAGACGAGAGTGGCCAGAGCAAGGCCCCTGAAGGGAGACTCGAGAGTCTCTGAGGCGGAAGGATTTAGAATGAGGATAGGCCGATCCCCTGCGAAAGGATCCTCTTGTTCAGCTGAGGCTCCTACGTCCCCCCCGAAGGTGGCTCGACCATTTGGCAGCAAGGGTGTGGCCGCATACATCGGCAGGATGGAATGCGGCTCGCTTGACTGACAAAGGCACAAAGCATACAAAGCTCGAGAGCTGCGGCGGTGAGAGAACTTGGCAAGAGGGACAGGAACGGATGGCTACACAAGGCGACACAGCGCAGATACGGGGGTCGATGAGGGCAGGACGAGAGACAGAAATGGAAGAGCAAAGCAGTGCATAGAAGAACTGACAGACAGGTGGTGTATTCTCTGCTCCTATACATATATATTGTACAAAAGTGCCAGCCTTCTGCAGGAGATGAACGCGTCACACGCTGTAAGGCCCCTCGCATGATCAGTCAGCAACCAGCAGCAAGAAAGGCAGTCAGTCGGCAGCAGGAATCCTGTCAGTGATGGTGCCACGTTTCTTGGAAGCCTGTCGATTGGAGCGCCTCAAGTGAGGTCACACTTAGAGCGACTACTTATAGACCAGAAGGCGTGGTCTACCAAGCAGTACGAGCACACCTGGAGGAGCGTAAAGTATGCAATGCCCCTTCTGGGTCTGAAGGTGATCGCTAGAGCCGTCCAGAAAAGGAATTCCAGCAGCATAGCGGTGACTGTCTCCAAGTCTGGTCGATCAAGGACCACCAAGAAGAACAGCGTACAGGCAGCGGAGAGGGAGAAGAAGAGGAGGCAAGAGAAATAATGGACCCTAAACATCCATTCCTTCAGCCTCAAAGCATCCACAAACTCTGGTAATCCAGCGCCTTGCACATATTCAAGACGCAACTGCGGATATGCACAAATATGCACACCAACAGCAAAAAAATACCACCTCGATATCAACGTGTTTCTCTCTTCTATTCTTATCGGTACAGCCCTGCGCAGACGTATCCCTCCTTCTATTGCAGCACGTCGCTGCTCTCGCCCTCTGAAGTCCGTCTTTTGCATTACACGCTGACTCCTCTCCTTGCATGCCTCCCCAAGTATGTCTCTCTAGCCCTTCCCCTAATTCTGTTTCGCATCAGGTGCTACCCTCTTATCTCCTTCATTCCAACGTGTGCATCAGCACCTGGCTCTTATAGGGGCCCCTCGCTATCATCGAGATGCTCCTTCATCTCGAGAAAACTCACCCTGACCTGCCGAATACTGCGAGAGCAAGAGGGCAGCACTACGCAGAGCGTCGCGATGTACAGGCATAGGCGAGCAGGAAGGCCCTCCGAAGGCTCTACCTGGCTTGTGCTGCTCACCACGTACACGGTGCTTATCTGCAGCCACAAAAACAGCAGCAGCAATGCACTTTTCTGCAAGAACATACCCCTTTCCCCGACTTCCTCAGAAAGGAACAACTGGAGAATATAATCGTTGCATCGAGGGATGGAAGCAAGGAGGCTGGAAAGCAGCTCAGCTAGTCGGGAAACGTCAACTGCTCTATCCGAAATTGCATGAAGTGCATCAACCAGAAGGGAATTCTAAGTGTAGGCTTCAGACTGACAAGCAGAGTGGTGGTGAAGCTCTCGCCCCTTCCGAACGTCTCTCTGGTGAGGAGGTAACCCTTGCTGATCAGAAGGAGGGATGCAAAGAAGAAGGTCTGAAACAGCGTCTCAAGGCTCATGACGGCCATAACCAGGTACTCCACTGCGGGAGCATTCCACGTCGGGCACTGCAAGTAGTACGCAACCTGCACTGCAGTAGTGGCAGCCTTTAGCAGGGGAGGCAGCATTAGGAGCCAGTGCAGCGGAGTGCTGTCTCTCCCGTTGTCTCTTCTGCACTCGGCATGCCACAGAAACGCAAGGGCCCCCCAGAGAGGCAGTGCAACCAAGGAAGCGAGCAGTGCCAGCCACTGTGCGGCACAGTCTGCTTCCTCAGGAATGGCTGAGTCCACAAGGACAAATAACGGCTCGTCCGCTGCTGCTCCAGCTGCTGCCTGCCTCTTCATTTGCTGCAGCAGGGGGGAGTCAGGTAAGGAGGCGACGGGCATGAGGGGCTTCGGGGCAAACACATTCCCTAGTAGGGGCAAGGAGTAGTCTTTGAAGGTGGTATCTGTTAGGAGCAGCGCGGAGGCTCCAGAGGCATTTGCAGCCTTGATGAGCCCCAACAGTTCCTCTTCTGTGCAGCTATCAAACAGCCAAATCCGCTTACGACTGAGGGGCACCCTGCGCAGCCCATTAAGCAGGAGTGCTCCTTCGGCTCCACGCAGATGAGCGGCCCACGTAGCCTCCGTTGCTTCGGCTGGTTCTTCCCCTGTGCCCGCTAGGGCTGACGGCTGATGCTGCGGCTGTTTTTTTTCAGGAGACGCGTTTTTTCCGGATGCAGAATCGCTGCGAGGAGACGACTTTAAGGATTCCCCCGGACTAAGGCCCTGCGACCAGTCCCGAAGCTCTTCGTTCCACAGAGCAAAACTCAAGGGTAAAATGTAGCTAAGAGAGGCTTTTCTGCGAGCATACGTGTGGGAAAAGGCCCACCTCCAGCTGTCGCCCCGTGTTGGCTCGCCTGCTAGGGCAATGCCTCCTGAGAAGAGGGCGGGATCGCTTGGTTGAGCGTTTCTTGCGCCAGATAAGAGGGATTCCTCAGCAGGCTCCAGCCTGCGCGCTAGCCATGTGGAGGGCAGCTGTTGCGTGAGCCACCCCAAGGCCCTTTGGAGGGACAAGCGAAGAAGCTGGGGTCGAAAGTCGAGGGATGGGAAAGAGAGCACCTCAGGTGCATCTGCGCTGCAGTTGCTCCCTTTGTAGAGCAGCTGTCCGACAACGCGACCAACGGGGGGCCCCCAAGGGGCAAACGTCGCGTCCACAGAGGCAGAACTTCTTGCCAAAAGGGCCCCTCCATAGGGGGACAGGAAGGCCACACGCCCAGCCGCAGGAACCACACACGTAAAGAGGCCTAGTACCAGAAGCAGGGAAAGAAGCATAAGCCTGCTTAGGGGACCTGCATGGCAGTGATCGGGGGGCCCCTGCTGTTGTAGGGCCTTGCTGGGGGCCCTCTGCTGCAGCGAAACGGCAACTGCAAAGGCCACAGACGTTCGTGTTGCCATTTCAAATGCTGCAGACAGGCGATCCGTCCGGGTCAGACATGGGTCAAGGCGCTACTGCAACAGAAGCCCGCAGCAAGCGTATAATCCGCAAAGCATCACTGTAGCTGCCGCAGTGGAACGCCTGTACCCGTGAAGCAGAGCAGCGGCAGTCTCCTTAGGGACAGATGAGCGACATGTACGTATTTGTCCCTATTCAGGCGACGCAAAACTCCAGAAGGAGCCGGGAGGGAGAGGCAACACACGAGACCGCTGGTGCTCCACGCACAGCATCCAAGGGACCATCATCTGAGGGCCTTGTGAGTCTTCGGAGCATTTCGAGACATAAAGCACCAGGGAAAGCTGGATGAGTGCCTCAAACATACCAAACGATCCCAATAGACCCACGCGATTGTCAGGCAGGGGGCCCCCAGCCTCATTGCAGCACCGCTGCCGCCTCGTAGAACAGTTTGGTAACGGGAGCTGATATAGCGGCGTGCGTGCGCATTCTTTTTTTGTTGCTCTCCAACTCTTGATGAGCTTTCTTATTGAATTGAGGCTGGATTCACGCCAGAGATTCTTTCTCTGATCGCTATATCGGGAGTTGAGCTGCAGCCGTCTTCGGCTGCGGTCCCAGCAGCGAGCGATGCCCGCAATCCGGAGGTGCAGCCAGTGCGTTTCGCAAAGGTTTGTCTGGTTCCACTATGGTCCATTAGAATTGTTAAACACGTCTGAGTGGCAGTTTGCACGGAAGGAGGCTACGCGAAGGTGGCTCCTAGTGGACACGGGGGGTCCCCTACAGCCAAGAGTACACTCGAGACTGCAGCGCGCGAGAAATACACAGCTATGGGGCCTCTGAACGCCTTGGGCATCCAAAGGGTACTCAGTAACTACAGCCAGAGCACCCGACGCAGGGTCTTCGCAAGAACAGAAGGAGAAACCGGACGGTGGAGGCCGAGTAACAAACAATACAGCTGTGCCTGATAGCTCCACTGGCCTACAGGGCGAGGCTGCACAGGCAGAAGAAGTCTCCGCGTACTCGCCCTAATGCCTGCCCGCTGTCGCTCTCCATGGAGAGCGACAGCGGGCGGCGCGGTGGCACGACAGGGGGAGACCATCACTGCCCTCAAGGTCGAGCAGTGCGGATCTTTAGAGGAGGGAAAGCCCTCCTTCAACACCCCTGGCTAGTACAGAGCTACACGGGATTCTTCACCACCTACGATAGACCAAATGCCATAGGGGGCAAGCGCACACAAGACATGCAACCGGGCTGGTTCTAGCCGTGGCACCTTGCGCCGTCTGGAACTCTTCCAAGAAGCCCGGTCGCATACAGTAGTGCAAGCGTCACGTAGAGTCTCAGCACCCTTTGTTGCCTCTGGTAGCAGCGCTCATAAATGCTACGGCAGCGGATTCCCCCAGAGACCACAAAAGTGTAAAAGAAGCAAAGGGGGGAAGAAGCATGCGGGAGACAAACATGAATGAAGCAGCGCAACGCACACGAGGGTCTCATGCTTTCCTGCTGCTGTTTCAACGACAGCAACTTCAGCAGCAGGCAGATCGCATTCTGCAGCAGCATAGCGGCACGCGCCGTTGTTACGAGTGGCAGCAAGACCGAATTGTGCTGCCGTATGCTACGCGTAGCTGGTAAGCAGGGGCTGCGATGCTGTATCCGTTCTTTCTTAGCCATCACTAGCCCACACGAAATCTGCATCGCGGCACCAGCCAGTGCTCCTGGCGCACACCAGCAGCGATACATGTTGCTGCAAAAAGAGCACTTTTGCAAGAGACGAGGGAGTCAATTGTTGCTGCAGTTGGCGAAGCTGCTATAGTTGAGCGGCGGTAGCAGTCGCGCTGGCTTTGGTCTGGGCAACAAAAAGCACCATATTTTATCTTGATAACGCATCTGCTATTGTCCATGCTGCTGGTGCTGCTGCTCGTGCTGGTGCTGCTGCTCATCTCTGGAATTCTCCGTTTGCGCAGCCGGTAGGACGGCTTATCAAATGCGCCAGGGCTATGCGATCGCTGTGGCAAATATATCCTGCGAGCTGCTGGCTGTCAGGATACCTTCTGCAACTGTAACAGCTGTTGTGAGACATCCAGCGGGGGGACAGTTTATGCTGCTAGGGCTGCTGAGTAGTTGGTAGTGGTACCTGCTGTTCCTGTGGTGGCGGGGGTGGTGACTGTGGTAGTGGTTTCTGCTGTTGCTGCGCAGGTGGAGGGGGTGGCTGTGGCGGTACCTGCTGCTGCTGCTGTGGCGGTGGTGGGGGTGGTGCGTTTTGCTGCTGTTGTTGCTACTGGGCGGGTCGGGGGAGCTGATGTGGCAGCTGCATCGGCAGGGGTTGCTGTTGTTGCTGAGCCTTGGACAGGGGAATCTGTGGCTGCTGGGGACGTGTTGGGATGGTGTGCTGTTTCTTGTTGTCGGAGGCCGTTGGTGCGTTACATTGGTGTTGCTGCTGTGGGATGTGTGGTGGCGGCTGTCGTTGGCTTGGGTTCATTGCTTGCTGTGGTTGCGGTGGGGGTTATGCTGTGTGTCGTGGCAGCGCCTCTTTCGCTTCCTTCTTGTTCTTCCCTCTTTTCCTTTTTCTTCCCCTGTTTTTTCGTTTTCTTTTT
>NW_020312115.1:0-88848 GCF_002999335.1 Cyclospora cayetanensis | reverse complement strand
GAAAACCGAAGGATTGAAGGAGAAAATGAGGGCAGGGGTGTATGGGCGGACGCAGCCTTGTACATGTATGTATACACGGAAAGGCTGAATGAGAGGTAGAGAGAGAGAGCGAGAGCGAGAGACTTAGTTACACGCCAAGAAAAAATACTGGTGAATGAGGGAGAAAAGATCCAAGGCATAGAGTGGTGAAAACCGAAGGATTGAAGGAGAAAATGAGGGCAGGGGTGTATGGGCGGACGCAGCCTTGTACATGTATGTATACACGGAAAGGCTGAATGAGAGGTAGAGAGAGAGAGCGAGAGCGAGAGACTTAGTTACACGCCAAGAAAAAACAGTGGTGAATGAGGGAGAAGAGATCTAAGGCATAGAGTGGCGAAAACCGAAGGATTGAAGGAGAAAATGAGGGCAGGGGTGTATGAGCGGACGCAGCCTTGTACATGTATGTATACACGGAAAGGCTGAATGAGAGGTAGAGAGAGCGAGAGACTTAGTTACACGCCAAGAAAAAATACTGGTGAATGAGGGAGAAGAGATCTAAGGCATAGAGTGGCGAAAACCGAAGGATTGAAGGAGAAAATGAGGGCAGGGGCATGCGGGCGGACGCAGCCATGTACATATATATATATATATATATATATATATATATATGCACGGAAAGGCTGAGGTGGAGTGAGACCAAGTTACGCGCCGAGTGAAAACAAGTTGAGCAGAGAGTTTGATCAGCAGGCCTATCTGAGAGGTGTCCTTCAGGGCCATACCCGTATAGGGTCAGGTACCTGTTTGAGTGGGAGAGTGGCACTGTTGGAGGCGCGTGCGACTTGCGCGAAACGGGCAGAGCTTCTCCGAGCTCAATGCCTCCCCTGAAGCCTTTGGCCTTGGTCCCTTTTGTTCGGTGCGTAGCTGCGCAATGGCGATGAGGTGGCTATCCCCCTGCGTGGCGGGGCGGCGATACCTCGAGGAAGTTAATAAATATGAGTCCTTGTAGCGTGCATTCAAAGTCTTAAGGCGCAGTAGGAAACTTGTCGGGCAACATTTAGTGAGGTGCTAGCTCCAAGGCGATTCTGTGGGATAATTGTGTAGACGAATGCAAGCACATTTGCGCCTTTTTGAGATATCCCTGTTTGCGCGTTTCTTCTCTCCGGCCACCTCCCCCGTCCTTCCCCGCCGTCCTACGCAGTTAGTCTGCCTGTGGCATCCCTTGGCGGCTGCCGGGACGTTCTCGTCTTCCGTTGTGTTCTGCGTGGTTGGAAGGGCGCGTTTTCATGTGCGTGTATCTCGTGTTTTTGCTGCTCTGGATAGTCGTCGGTAATGCGTGGATTTACCCACTGCTCGTTGGCTCTGCGTGCACTGGTAGAGAGGTGCTCCCGTTCGCGCGGTGTGCAGGGGAAGGGCCCCCTTAGAAGCCTTAAAAAAAATTTAGTAACTGTTTCGCCGTCTTCGCGGCATTTACATGAGAGCAACATACTTTCAAAACTGCGACGTCAAACACTGCCTCTCTTCCAGACTTACCCGCCCATACCCTAAATATACTTATAGGCGTGTACCTCCCATTCGCCTCTCTTCACTTGCTGACGCGTTCTCCTTGCGCGAGGATGCCTGCACGCTCCAGGTTCTCGTTGAGGATCTGCGCCCATCAGCGAGGTGTTAGCCAGAAAGCCACTGCTCCTAAGTCGGCGGCTCCGGGAGGACTGCGAAAGCGCCGCAAGGCGGAGTGGGGCCTGCGTGGTTTTTAGGGCCCCCCTTCTTGCCCCCTCGGGGAGGGAACTAGACGGTTTTCTTTTACAGTGGGCAAGCAGGTGTTCCTCTCTTTTGCGTTCCTCGACATTCTACGGAGGGCTAGTAGCTTCCCGCGCTGCCTCTCCACCCCATTTGCTGCCTCTTGGGCCCTGGTGCGCATGCAGCTTCCTACCCAGCACCGTCCTGGCTAAAGACTCCCTTTGACTCTAATGTGGCTGCGTTTTCACGCGCCGGCGTTTTGCTTACCGATGCCTTTCGCCTTGGGTATCAGGGGCTTCTTCAAAGGCGACACCTTCAAGGGGGATTTCACTGCTGGCGGCTTTACGAACGTCGTGGCAGCGCTGCTTTTGCCGCTGCCCCCTGCAGGGGCCTGAGACTTCGCTGCGTTCGCTGGCGTCGACACTTTTGCTGCTGCCTGCTGTTCTGTTGGTCCTTGCAGCTTTGCGCCTTGAGGCTTTGCCGATGCAGCCGGCTTTTTGTTCGCCTCGGCTTTCTCCTGTCCAGACAGCTTCGCCGGGGCCTCTTGCTGCTTGCTGCCCCCGAGGGGCCCCTCCTTCTTTGAAGTATGTTCATCGGCAGACTGTGGCTTTTTGGCACCCGGCTGGGCACCCTTGGCTTCCTTCCCTCCGGGGGGCCCCTTCAGGGCCCCAGACGCTGCCGCTTTGCTCGCATGCGTTTTCTTCGGAGGTGCTTGAGGTGTCGCCTTGACAGCTGCCTTCTGCGGAGCGGCCTGCTTGAGTTGCGACTCCTCCGGAGCCTTAGCCCCTTCCCCGCGTTTGACCTCCGGAGAGACTGCGCTCGCTGCTTTCGACGCGTCGGAGGGCTTGCTACTACTGCCCTTCACACTTGGAGCAGCTGCTCGGGAGGGGCTCCCGTCCTTGCTTCTGCCCTTGAGGTTTAGAGCCACTTTCTTAGGAGTCGGCGTCACCACCTTGGGGCCTGCAGAAAGGGGGCACCAAACAGCGAAGCCTCGCCACGATAGCAGAGAAAAGAGAATCTGGCCGAGTGCGAAGAAGGATCATATTGCACTCGGGAGGCCTCTCGAGACGGAACCCAGCAGCAAGGTCAACAACGACAGACACAGAACAACAAAGAAAAGACTGCTGCACAAGAGCGTGGGGGAGAGCGACCAAAGGGCCCCCCCCCCACAACGGCAGAGCAGTCTCGACAAGAGGGCAGGAAGATCACACATCTACCGCTGCGCGATGGCGCGAGGAGCCCCCCCAAAAATAAGAATTCCTCTCCATTTCCCCCTCCTTCTCCCTCCTAGCGGCACTTGAAGGCCTTAAGGGAAGGCCTTTAAGCCCGTAGAGCACGCACTTGCAGCGCTTCCAGCAATGACGGGAGACTCGCGGGCTTCTGAGAAGGACAGACAGCGCGAAGGGCAGCAAGGCAAGAATCTTCTAGCAAGCAAGCAAGAGCTACGCAAGTCGCATTCACCAAGAAACACGAAGCAGTGCCAGACAAACAGGCGGAAGCTTGTCAGCAAGCGCTGATGAGAGCACACGACCTCTCTCGTGACAAAGTCCATTTACGGAGCACGAAGACAATATAAGCCCCCCGCATAGAATAAACGGCCTTCTTCTTGCCGTATGGCTTCTCACAAGCCAATAGATTTAGCGATTCACTGGAGGATCGAGAGGTGCCGTCTCTCTCTCTCTTTAGGCCCTTACACCCAAGAAACCCCTCCAGTCCCGCCAAGCGGTGCCTTGCCCCTCGGCCTCCCTCTTCCCGAAGAAGATGAGAACGCACGATGTGAGGAACCTAATCTCCGTGCAACAAAGTGCCTAATGTTGAGGGTAAGAAGCTGCAGGCTTGGCGACTGCTGCTTTCTGTCTGCGCGCTTGGGCCTATAGACTCGTTGGCATGTACGGCTTCGCGAGAAGCGCGAGGTAGAAAGACAGCAGGGCAGCAAGCTAGCACACCGCGGGGCGAGACAAGCGCTCAGCGGCGCCTTCTTCTAGTTAGGAAGCAACGATCGCTTTCACGCCACCCCAACAGACGGCACACACGAAAATCCCACGAACTAAAACGGCAGTTCGGGCGCAGACAGCAACGCACGAAATGCTTCTTCTTCAACGTATTCAAGAAGCTATATATACATACATATATTTATGTATGTATGTGTGTGTGTATGTGCAGCATGTCGTGTACTGTTCCTTGCCTGTATCGGTTGCTGCATCGGACTCTACGTAGAGGCCGTACTCCTCCTCAACACCAGGGCGCCAGACACCCGCCTCGATCAGCTCGAGCACTTTACGCCTCACTTCCTCGTCTTTGTATGCGTCGACTTGCCCTGTAGCCTTTTTCTTTCGCCGCCGCAAACGCAGCCCATAGGACCGCAGCAAGGCCCTTACCGCAGCCCCCCTATTTTTGCCTTTTCCGCCTGTTGGGCTGTCTGCGCGATCCTTACCTCGTTCAGCTGCCAGAGCGCGCATGCGCTCAAGCGTCCCCGCCGAGAATCTGCGGGCGAGCTCTTCTTCGAGCATTCGACGTTCAGCGTCCTCTTCGGCTTCCTCTGAGGCGGGGAGGCCCTTGCTGTTCGCGGCTTTGCTAAGATCCTTTGGCTCTGCCTTCGAGGAGGCGATGCCTTCTCCTTTGGGTGCTGGACCGCCGGCTGTCGCCGACGCACCGTGGCTTTTTTCGTCCGTTCGCGGTTTGCTCTTTCCCGCGCTTTTCTGGGCAAGCTCCTCTGCCTTTCCCTGCACAGGCGATGCTTCTTTTCCCGGAAAAGCTCCTCGTCGCGCGTCAGAGGCCCCCTCTTTCTTCGACGCTGTGGCAGCCCTACAAACAGTCGGACAGATTATTTACCAGCAACACGAGCTGTGCTACACCCCTAAAGTCGGGCAGGAAAAGCAGCAGCAGCAGCAGCGGGTGTGTGTGTGTGTGTGTGTGTGTGTGTGTGTGTGTGTGCCTCTGGTGACTTTGAGATCGAACGAGGTCTCCAGAGGCAGCATCCACGCGCGCTAGCTACTTCCTCTGCTACAGCCTTACGGTGTGGCGAGGGCTGTCCTCCTGAGCGTCACAACTAGTCTTGCGACTGCAGCGCAAAGAGAGAGCGCGCATTAAACGCATGGAAACGCAGCAAAGGGGCTCTCTGCTTTGCGTGAAGATGCATGCAGCAGGAGCGGAGGGAGCAAATTGAGCAGCTAGGCCGTCTTTCGCTTGTAAGAAGCGATGATCAACAAAGAAGGCAAGCGAAAGCACATAAGAGGGGCCGCAGAAATAAACACACAAACAAACAAACCTGTCTCCATCTCTCCGGAAGCATTTGCCTTCCGAATCTCGATCTCTTCGTCTTGCTCTTTGCCCTGCACATAAAGGGCATCTTTTAAGCGCGAATTTCGCTTCGGTGCAGGAGGCAAGCTCAGAGAGCCATTTCACGGAGATCCACCATTTCGGGCGTGAGCTCTGTGCAGCCTACACTTATGGTGTGGAGCGGCAGCCATCCGGAAGTCGCCAAAACTCCTGACGCTCCGTCTTTGCCGATTTCCACGATCGACAGGCGCATGCCCTCCTCCTTCTCCCGAGGAACCCACAACTGCAGCAAGGAGGCACAGAAGAGAAGAAGAGAAGAACTACGTAAACTCCACGCGGCAACTCTTTGTGCATGCAACAACCTTCGCGGGGAAGGGCCTTCCGTCTTGGAGCGCCGGCCTGGGGGTGGCTGCCAACACTCCGAGAGGAGACGTTCTCCCCAAAGTTTTGGGAGTCGCTCTCGACAGCTAGTGTACGGTTCTGGAGGAAGAGCTGCTTTTTTATACGCATATTTAGGTGGGCACGTGCTGCGCTGGTCTCAGGGGGATGGATGCTCACTGTCTCCTCGATATTGCATACACGGGGGGGGCCCCCACGAGGCTCAAGTCGAGTTGCGTGCCTCCCTGTAACGAGACTGCCTGGGTGTTCGGCCTGCGCAGATGAAGCAGACAGACAGAGACGGCTCTGTATTTTTGCTGCTGGAAGTCACATGTGTAGCGGGGAGAAAGGCGAGAAGCGGGGGGCGAGGCGGAGAGGGGCCTCTAGTCCACACTGGCGGTTCAAAGGGCGCTAAAAAATTGCTACCAGCGGGAGGGGATTTTCCTTGACATCGTGGAGGACGATCTGGAAGATGCGCTGCTCTTTAGATTCACCCTTTAGATCCCTGAAGAAGCAAGGGGAGCCTCAACGTTTGGCAGACATGTGCCGCAGTGCCAGCCGCAGCCTCGCCCCCCCTCAGCAACGCTTTGCACCCACGTATGCAACAGCAGCACCCATTGGAAGGGGAATCAAAGCTTCTTTCTTACTTAAGGTAAGAGATGTGAAAGGATACATATTCCTTGGCTGCAGAGAGGGATGCCACAGCAGGAACAAGAAGGAGATTGACAGGTGCTCTGTGAGACCAAAGGCCCTCGCCCCCTTTCCGTCAGCCCGTCCTCTGCAACCAACAAAACCTTCGGGATGCGGGGTATATATACATATAGATATACATATAAGTATGTACACATGTACCCCTCACTCCCGAGAGACGCCTATATATCTACTGGCAATACAAGGGGGTTTCTAACGAGCCATTCCTCTGTATCTAGACACGCGACTGCCCTGTGGAAAGACTCTTAACGCGAGCGAAGGCACTCGAAAGGCTTTGTGCATCCCTAGAGGCAGAGGGCCTTCTTTTCTGTGTTTCTCACACGTACTCTCTGTCGGCTTCTTGTCCTGAAGCACAGCACGCGCGCGAGCTTTCTGCACATATATATATATATATATATATATATATCTTGAACGGAGATGCATCAACAAGTGACAAGCTGGCGGCAGTTTGGTGAAGGCAAGAGGCAGGGAAGAGATCATAGCAAGCTTCGCAAAGACAGAGAACTTGATGCTCTTACCATTTCAGAATCCTTGGAGTCTCCACGCTGTGTAGTTTTGGAGCTCCCTGCAGCCTTCATGCTCTCTTTCCTTTCAGGAGGCCCCCCCCCCTGCTCGCTTTTCTTTCGAGAGATCGCCTTATCAAGCTGCTTGTCGGCCTCTTCCCCTGCCAAGCGCTTAGACAGCCTTCGTTCGAGCTCTGCCTTTTCTTTGGGGGGAGGCATCGCTTCGACTTTTTCTTTGGGGGGAGGCATCGCTTCGGCCTTTTCTTTGGGGGGATGCATTGCTTCGACTTTTTCTTTGGGAGGAGGCATCGCTTCGACTTTTTCTTTGGGAGGAAGCACTGCTTCGGCCTTTTCTTTGGGGGGAGGCATCGCTTCGACCTTTTCTTTAGGAGGAAGCATCGCTTCGGCCTTTTCTTTTGGACGATCGGGTTCATCTTTAGAAGGCAGAGGCTCCGTCTCTTCCTTCGGACGAAGGCTCTCTCCTTCTGCCTTTGGAGGCGCTTTGAGGGCCAGTGCCTCGTCCTTAGGCGCAGGAGCTGCAACCGAAGGGCTGACCACCATCTTGGGAAGGGTAAGCTCTGTTTTTGCGGGTATTATCTCGACTTTAGGGATCAGAGAAGCCCCTGCTTTGGATATTCCTCCTTCTGAAGACTTCGAGGGGGCAATGTAGAGGCCTTGGGAAGAAGGGAGCAGAGAGGGTGAAGGCTGCGGGAGAAGAGAGACGGCAGAACCGCTCAGTTTGGAGGGCACAGCAGTGGAATCTGATGCTTTTTCGGAGATCAGCACAGAGGGTGCTTTTTTTCCACCAGGTTGGGCAGCCTGCGACAGAAGGAGCGACGATGCTCTTTTAGTTTCGGCTGCTTTCTTCTTGGAGGCAGAGATCCCTGAAAGGCAGAGAGCGACAGACACGGTTGTTTGTTGTAAGGCCTGCGGAGCTGGCAAATGGGCATATGGCTAACAAGCTGGTGGAATACTGCTGTTTCGCGAGCTCTACCACAAAACAACAATGCCATGCTCTTTTTTTCCGTCCTGCTGTTTACCTCCCTCCTCCCCTCCCTGATCCCCTCAAGGAGGAAACAGAGAAGCGAGCAGGGCATAATTTTCCAGGAGAGGACTCACCGGAGGTTTTGGTACTGCCAAACTGCGCCGAAGACTTTGCGGGAAGAAGGGAGATCGACTTGCAAGGGCGTGAAGTGGAGCCATTGCGGGAAGGGGCCTTAGAGCTCGCCGATACACTGGCGTCAGCTGCATGCAAACGCATCCAAACGCTTTCCTTTGGAAAAATTGCACGCGCTGCTGCTCACACCGGCAGAAACAGGCGCCCTTGCACAACTACTATAAAGACAAAAAGACACACAGTCCCCGTCATAGTCGATAGACGCTATGCTCTCCCCTTTTTTATTCCTGCGAAAAAGGCCGGTGCTGCGCCAGCCTGGATGATTTTTTTTGCCTTCCTTTTAGGCGCAGCCTTCCTCCTTCTCCTTTCCCCCTTCCTTCCTTCCCCCCTCTCTTCTTTCCCCTCTCCCGTTCGAAGCTTTATTGCATGAGCGAGCAGGGCAGGAGCTGCTGCGCGTGCTGGGGTTGTGGCAGGAGGGACAGTACATACCGCTTGATTGGTCAGGCAAGGAAGCTGAAGCCATCAGGCTTGCCTGAGCCTTTACGTCTTTCTCTCCAATGGCAGCGCAGGTCGGTCTCTGCAAAAGGCCCCTGTGTTCGAGAATGCTGGAACGCATCGTTTCGTCTTTGCTTGTCGCTACAGCACACACACACACACCACACATACATACACAAGAATGCCCCTTCTCCCTCACTCCCTCAGGAGAACGCTTGCTTTCCGACTGTTTCTGCCCCCTGGCAGGCGTCTTAATTGCTACTCAGTACGTGTCCAGCAGTGCTTTCGCAGGAAAACAAGCCGCCAGCTTGGTGCGGGTGGCGCTGATGAACTACACCATACGTGATTCTGGAGAGTTCGACGAGAGAAGAACCTCAATGGGAGCAGCCTGCGGAGAGCAGAGGCAATCTTCATAACTAGTATACATACATATATATATGTATATATACACATCTATATATCTAAATGTACCTAAAAATATATATACATATATATGTACATGTTTCCAACCCCACTCCTGAGGAGCCCCTCTGTATCGCTCGCCTTCAGTCCGCACCCCGAAGCCGTAGCTTCTCTATTTCACCAGGTCCTTACCCCTGATTTTTTTTAACGGCCTGTTGATCAAGGCGGCAAGTACTAGGCGTGGCTAGAAGAACCCGACACACAGGGGACTGGCACTTACGGCGAAAACGAGCTCTCTCTCGGGACTAATTACCCTTCCATCTTTGAAGTAAAGGGCAAGACCATCTGTGCGCCGCATGCCTTCCCAGTGGACAGCATGAACTGCTCTGTACGCTGGAGCCTTAGGGCTTTGCGAACGCACAGAGCGCGATCTATTGGATGGTTTGTCTAATAAGGACCGCTTCGAGGAGTCTCTCCCCCTCTGCCCATCCTCGAAGCCTCGCCGACCCTCTCGCGGCTCGGTGCTGCCTGGCCGCTGCCGCTGCTGCGATTGCCAGTGCGAAAGCAAAGCAGGCTGCGAGTCTGACAGCTGGCTGTGCCTCCGGTGCCTTTTTTGCGCCTCTTCCGGCGAAGAGTGGGGGTCCCCCCTCGATCGACCACCGCCAAGGCGGCCTCTCCCGTAGTATGCGCTCGAGCTGCTCCCTGCTGCGCCTTCCAAGAAAGCGGACTGCTGCTGCTGCTCTCGCTCCTGCAGCAGCTCCCAGTGACTCTGCGGCAGTCCGCGCAGCGCCGCTGCAAGATCACGCCTCGCCTTCTCTATGGCAGGATGCAGGTGACTGCTGGAGGCCACAAATGCCACCGCTTTCACCATGTTTCTGCTGTTCGGTCCGGGCATGGATTCAGCATACTTGCTCGCTTCCTGCGCGAAGAGGGGGGTTATGCAGTGACAGACACCCAAGAGTGCGTGCAGCAGCAGAGAAAACTCCGAATCAGACTGCGTCCACAGCACACCACATCACACACAATACACCACGCATCACACACAATACACCACACATCACACGCAATACACCACACATCACACGCAATACACCACGCATCACACACAATACACCGCGCATCACACGCAATACACCGCACATCACACACAATACACCACACATCACACGCAATACACCGCACATCACACACCACACGAATGGCAAGACTGCTGCAAGAAGGGCACCCCGGCAAAAGCGTTTTCCTTCCCCATCGAGCTCTGGCTGCCCCCTACAAAGGCGGCCTCCGTCATCACCCCTCTCCGGCGAACAAAAAAGCGCTTTCTGCCGCTCTCGTTGTATGCTTGTTGCATCTCTCCCACTCCCTCTCGCCCTCTTGAGGTCCTCCTCGCCCCTGCGCAAGGCCCTAAGCCTGCATAATATCTGCCTGTTGTCTCCTTGCCTCTGTGGACCCTCTTTTTTCCCGCCTTTTCAGCCTGCTTTCCTCAACGCCAAGCCACCAGCCCCCCTTCCTGCCCGTTCTCAGACGCCTCTCACCCATGGGCCCTGCTCTCCTGCTCGCTCAACGCGGCCGTCTCCGCCTGACGGCTTGAGCCTAGCCATCTCCCCGATCTTGTAGCGACGCTGTGCCTCCCGACCATCCGCCAGCTCTGCAAAAAGAGAGGGCATCCGCAGACTTGCGCACCGGAATAAAGGCTCGCGCAAAGAAGATCGACACGTGAGGCCGCAGGGGAACGCCACCACACACGCGCAGAGTGCCTTTTTTTAAGGGCAGGAAGCGACTGCACGTCAAGCGCCTCTTACGCACTCCCCCCTAGGAAACAGCCACGACGTGCTTTGTTAGCAGAGAAGGAAAAGCATTTGGCGTTTGAAAGCCTGCGCAGCATGCAAGTGTGGTAGTGGGCCTCTGCAGGGATGTCTGGAGGCGAAGGGAAAAAGGGAGACAGCTTGCCTCTTCTGAGCCTCTTTAGCTCGGTTTCCATGGGATTCTGTCTCTGTAACGCCTTCTGGTAAAGGAGATAGTAATTTTGAACCTTCGTTTGGAGCGTTGCCACTGCAGCAAGGCCCAACAGACAGCCACCAGCACAGCACACAGAAGCGTCTGGAACCGCGCCGCACAAACAGTGCCTCAAAAATCGCCCTGCACGCGACTCAAGAGACGGGCAAGAAGAAGAGAAGCAGATGAAGGAGAGATGGCGACCGTGCGGATGTGCGCCTAACTTCTCATCCGTAGCTAGCTAGCCCCTTCCCACCCCGCCCGCTTCCCTCTATCGCTTGCCGCATGTGCCTCCAATCCTTCTCTAAAGAAGTCTCACTTTCCGCCTCGACGGCAGCCCTCTCTCCGACCGACAAGGGGACCGCTCTTCGGTTCATCCTCTCTAGAACTTCAGCCTTCTCCTCCCTCAAGCGTAGCTTCTCCACAAGGCTTAGAGCCTCTCTGAGGCACATACCCACAGGAGGCCTCACGGCAAGGCCCCTCCTCTATCGCCCCTCTCCAGCGACGCCCCCACACCCACGCACGCGCCCTCCCCTTCTGCCTTCGAAAGCAGAAAACTTCTGCTCTCTTGCCCGCTTTCACCAGTCCCTTCGCCAACAAGCCTCCAGGGATGGGCGCATGCACTATTCACTGTGCGCCTTTCCAGCCAACCACACACATACGGCTTGCAGCCGGAGGCACACGAAACGAAAGCACCACGCGCAACCTTCCCCAGAGCACTTCTCACTCGCATGAAAGGAAAACTCTGCGAGTGCTCAACAACACACTGGGCTGCAACCGCTCACGGAGGCGCTGCGAATCCGGTTGTGACGTAGGGAGCCCGTGGGAGGAATTCGGCAAGATTCTTGTTGCTCTCTCTTTCCAGAAGCATCTGCGCCTTTTGGACCGCATCAGCCGCCTTCGCTTGAAGGTCTTCGGCTGTACACGGAAAGTCTTTTTCCTCTGGGGCTGAGGAGTGCAGCAAGAGAGAAAACAGGG
The DNA here is from genome assembly GCF_002999335.1 of Cyclospora cayetanensis. Classification (NCBI taxonomy): domain Eukaryota; phylum Apicomplexa; class Conoidasida; order Eucoccidiorida; family Eimeriidae; genus Cyclospora; species Cyclospora cayetanensis. The sequence goes on along the minus strand of NW_020312115.1, from coordinate 77,274 downwards.
AGGCAGAGGCTTCACCCGGATCGGCGCGCAGTATGAGGCCTCACCCACCCGGAGGCACAGGATGTCACAGACACACCTGAAGAAGGGCTTTTTAAGAATTCCTCCTGAAGTCTCGGCCCTGAAAAACGTCTCTGTTCACTGGAATTCGATCGCCTCCAAAGCGAAGAGGCTTTACGCTGGCGTTGCGTGGAAGGTGGCGAGGGCTGGGAGGGCAAGAACGGCGGCTGCCGCTGCTGCTGCTGCTGCTCGTCAGTTTTTGTTGGCCCCTGTGTGTCGCGAGCTGCGTACAATGTGGTGCAGGCAGACATCAACACACTGAGCCACAGTGGCAAGTAGGCAGCAGGCAGAGGCCGCAATATGCGCCGCAGAAGCGTTCGTGATAGGGGTTTCTGAGGGAGATTTAGGGGCCTCTGTGATAGCGCGGCAAGGAAGGGAGCTGCCGAGCCGACTGATTCCCTCTAAGGTCCTCTTCTCAGGAGAATCGAAGAAGACTTGTCCACGGTAGGCGTGTAAATAGCCTTGAGGAGGCTATGCTGAACAGGCACTGCGACATACCGCGTGATTCCTTCTTGCGCTCCTTTCGTGACGAGGGGTGGTCTGTAATGCTGCATTCAGCCCAGGCGTGTGTCGGAGGATTGGAGGCCTCATCTGTCTCTGAAAACTCCTGAGGGTGCCCCTGTCTGGGTGTGTCAGAGTCTCGCCTGCTCTCAGCAAAAGATCGGCCTTCGTCCTTCCGCAGGGGGGGAGCCTGAGGCGCAGTGCGGCACGCAAATGAAGGACTGGGCAAATTTGTTGTACATGAACCGAAGGCTCCTGCTCGCGGCAGCGTCACGGCAGAGCTTCTGCTGCTTTCGTGTGCGGAAACAAGGCCTCATAGAGAGAGCGGCGTGCCCTTAGGGGGAGGCGAGGCGACGCGAGAGAGGGGTACCCCCTGGAGGATGCTAAACTGACAGAGAAGTGGCGATGGTCGTCTGCAGACGCGGGGGAAAAGTCGTAGGCGTCCTGCTGCTCGGATGCTAGGAGAGACCTTTTATCGAGGTCGTGGTGAAGGTCCCCGTGGACGTTCTCCAGTCTGTTGCGAAGAGCCTCCGCTACTGCAGCGTTTCCCACTTCTCGGGAGGCGGAGGAGGCCTCCTTGGCGACGAGACGGGTGCCTCCTCCGTGGGGAGGCACACCAAAGTCATCTGGAGTCATTGCGTTCCAGCACGGGAAGACCTCCTGTTTGTTTTTCGGGTAGGAGAAAGGACTCCTCGGCTGGCCCTCGTAGGAACCGTCTGGGTTCGCTTCTCTCTGACAGCGACTGTGGCGTGAGGCAGCACGGGCTGCGCTGTGTCTGCCCAAGGGTATATCATCTGTCGGCTGTCTCTGAGCACTCAGGCTGCGACGTCGGCGGGTAGCAGCCTCTTCATGAGCCCTTAAGGCAGGAGATGTTGTCCTTCCAAGCAAGGAGCCCGTGTAGTTCGTCTGTTTAGAAAAAGGGGTGTCTAGGGCCAGCTGATTGTACATCCGCCGGCGCGCATACGCAGAAGAAGGGAATCCCGAATGCCCCCCTAGGGCCCCTGGGAACGCCATTGTAACAGACCAAGTGTTTCCCCTCTCCCACTGCACCCCGCAAGCCCATGGCACATGCGATTTTTACGCGGACGCGCAGACAGAGAGGTCCCCCCCTGCGTTGGTAAACGCAAGAAAAAACCTACACATGGGCTTCCAAGCACGAGATTTGGACGTAGGGTATGTAGGCCTTGAGCTCGCTTGGCAGATCGTGGGAGGGCCGCGGGAGAGATGCTGGAAGGCTGTCAAGATGGCGCATCAGAGAGAGGCAGAGGGGGTGAACTACAAGAAGGCCAAGATAATCCAAAATTACTTGGAATCTATTGAAAAAATAAACTTGAAACGGCGAGTGTTTCTTCTCGAGTTCCCCAGTCTCTCAGCTCTTTGTCGGCTGTGGTCAGTTGCTCGTCCCGGCAGCGGGGGCTCCTGGTGGTGCCTGTGGGCAGAGTGTTTCGCCGTGTTTTTTCATTGGTCGCTGCTCTCTGTCTTGCTTAATTTGCACGACAGCTCCCAGAGGAGAATGACTCTGTAGAAAATCGTTGCCCTGCTTGGCGCGTTTGAGCGTACGAGCAGCACAAGCAGCAGAAGCCCAGAGGCCACTGCGACTGCTTTGGGGAGTAAAAGACGAGGAAGTAGCACGCGCTGAAAATACAAATATGATGTATGTAACGTTGTTTCTTATCCAGTTTGATTGCCCAAAAAGCAAGCAAATCAAAGAAGACGCAGATACTCGGACAGAGCGAGAAGGAGGCACGAGCTGCACTACAAATCGTGGAGCCTCTGATTGCAAATCAAGCATCATTCAGTGTCTGCATGCCTCATTGTTTTCCCACAAGAGGCGACTTTTACTCACAAAGTAAAAGGTGGAGGCAAACAGGGCAACCGCTCATAACGCTCCCAGCGAGTGCCGACACAGCGGAAGCAACCCCGTCAAAAGCCGGAGTTCAGGAATTGGCGCTAATGCTTTGCATCCAAATACAAGAAATATACTCAATGCGAGGGGGAATAAGCAGCCTAATTGTGGGGATGATGAGAAAGCCTTCAATTAGTGGAACAAAGCTTTGAGTGGGTAGGTTCAGCACGCTCATTTCGTTAGCGTTGAAGTCATTGGATTTTGTCACTAACTCGGGTCAACCACCACCATCGCGCAATCTTAATCAAACAAAATCTCCTTTAGCTAGTTTCTGTCTCTCCCGCTCTTGCCGAATAGCTATGTCCGCCACTGCCTTAGCCACATTTAAATTTCAGGCCTTGTTTTAAAATTTGGCAGGGTTGCTGCAAGTCATTACATTGTCTCCTTTGGCATTGTAAGCACTCCCTGGGTTCCTGCAACATATCGTGCGTTCACTATGCTTGCTGGGGAACGTCTGGCCTAGAGTGATCGCACATCTAGAACAACAAAGCCTGTAGGCAGTCAGTACAGTGCATTCTTTGGGGCTTGCAAGGTCTTCAACTCAAATTCCTGACAAAAGAAACGGAGTAGAGCCCGGGTAGCGGCGGGGAGCTAGTGAACATTTTGACCAAGAAGTGCTATTCTTGACTTGCTGCATCTCCGCTGCTTTCGGACGCCTCTTCATTCCTTCAAGTAAAGCACAAGGCGCTACCAGTGCACTACCACTTACGTACTAGCTGTTGATTCCTTTTTCAGACCTGCTGTATCCTAGTTCGATCAGGACGAAACAGCGCATTCATTTTCCCACCGCGGAACCTCGTATCCCTTTAGACACTAAACTCTGAAACCGCCGAATTACACGAAGCGTGAACGAGCCCGCCTCTTAGAGGAGTTAACCGGAAGCAGAATTAAGTATTGCACATAAGAAAGCAATGACGGCCTTATTCTATGTATATGCCTGGGAAGCGCCTCACAGGGCCATTTGGTCCATGTATCCAACAATAATGAACTTGCTGCACTTCCTCTTCCCCTAAATAAGCATCACTTCCCTCTTACGTTTTGAAGGAACGCCATCACCGTCTGTTCTCAGGTACTCTTGTTATGAGCGTGCCCTGAGCCACCCATGTCCTTCTTTACTTCCAGCAGCGCTGACACTCCCCCTCATCAGTGCACTAGTGCTTTCGTCCAGCCTCTCGATGTTACTCTGGCCTTGCAAAGATTTTACAGATGAACCTATAGGTCTTCTCCTTTGCCGTCTTCCTGTTGCATAGAGCTCTTTTAGAACGGACACCAAGGGGCCCACGTCCTCAGACGGTTCTGGATAGTTTGTCGTGTAGGACGTAAGGGGTAAGGGCTCTGTGCAAAGGGCCAAAGTATGCGTCTAAATCCGTCCCACCTTCTTGTGTCTATCCCTTACTGCGTGTCCTTTGCTTCTTTGAACTACATCTTCCCAACCTTCCCATGGACCTATCTCTAAGTCCACTAGAAATGCATGAAAAATCACGGTACGATAAAGTTCCCATGGCCATAGCATCGGCGTACCAAGTTTTCAGATGAAGAGAAGCAGAGCTTAGTTTTAAGAGCTGCATTAACGAAGTCAGCCTGGCCCTTTCTCTTCTTGTCAGCCAAAGCACAGCGCAGTGGTTTGCGTCACTGAGATAGCCCTCTGGTATCGTTGGACACTCGTCCTCGCAAAAGACCTGGGGTTGGCCGGCCTTCTGGTCGTTTCGGGCCTTCGCAGGTGTTTTGCGGGTGGGTGTACACTGTGATGACTTGCTCTCATGTCATACTTGGTGCAATGAGTAGTATGCCAACAACTTGTGGACGGAGAGAGGGGCTGCGGAAGGGCAAATTGAGACTCCTAGGGCAAGAGCCCTCTTGAGTGACCTGATACGATTGAACTCATGACTTGATTATATATTTTTAATGCGTAGGTATTGGCTTGACAGTTCACTAAGTTTTTTGTGTATTTCATAGCCTGCAAAGGAGGAGCCCTTAGCGAGCATACCGCTTTAGTGGGAAACTTTGCGCATGCAATTGAAGAAAAGGACTTGTTCTCTAGGGTCGTTTACTGCGAGGAGAGCGCTTTTGCCCTGTTAGCGAAGCACAAATGCCACGCAGGAAGCACGATTTGCGGTCCCCTCCCATCAAATGTTTGATTTTCTGAAGGCAACTTGAAATGGTGTTGACTGGCGCTGGGATGCATGTACCCGGCCTGCAAGTGCCTGGCAGTGGTGATTAGGAAGCTGCCACTATTAGCGCGGGGAAAAAGGCCAATCTGGATTCTTGTATTCTACAGGTAAACTAAGCGGCTTAACAATTAAAGCTATGCGTTTATCAATTCTTAATAAAATGACCGGTCAGCTGGAAGCACAGTCTAGATCACTGAAAGAGAGCGTTCTTCTCTGCTTTTGAAAAATGCAGTTTTCCTCCTTTATTTGAGACTACAAGGTTTGTGGCTCAAAGGAAAAAGTTACAGCAATGCCAGTGTCATTCCCATCACCCAGAACAGTCCTAGCAATCGCACAGAATGTCCACTAGGCATATGGAATGCTATAAATGGGTCAAGTTGGAACTAGAAAGTTACTTGTGGATCATTATCCTTTTGTGTTGGGATAAGTGAGCTTCACGACGGAGTGCTCTGTTGCTTGTCATAGTTGTAGTGCAGGGAAACACAAGTACGAAAGGAGTTCATAGCCTTTGCCTGTGTGCGAAGGAAATTTGTGCGACTGCGTGGTCTATTCTGCGCATGTTGCCAGCTGCTCCACTCCTGATCGGCGCCACTGTATGCTCATCATTGTGAGGAATTTGCAGTGAGGGAGGAGAAGTCCTTTCTTTACAACGCAGATGGGAATGTTCCCCTTTAAAAACGTGGCACTGGATTTCCGTGCTGCCCGCCGTTCAAGGAGACCGCAGTAAAACATGATAGATCCCCTTCACAAAAAACAAAGATATGATTACCACATGCCTAATTGCACGCGTATCTATATACACCACATCGCCAACAATGTCACGTAGAGAGTGCAACAAGCCAGGGCGCAGGCATGTTATTGTCATCGCTCTGTGGGCTCGCTCGACAGGGAACAATGCCACACAGAGGCGAAATCACACTGGAAACTATGCGTGTTATTCCGTTTTGGTCAGTTACGGCTTTGGGAAGGAATTGAAGCCTCAGGGTTTACGGGTGAGAATCACGAGCGATCGGCCATGGCGTGGTGTGGGGAGGGGTTCGTTAACTGCAGGGGGGGATTTTCAGAGAAACAGTTGTTGGAAATTAATTTAATGTAGATTTGATTCCAAGTATTAATGTAGTACATGTGAAACAACAAACAACAGGAGCAAGACAAGGAAAATGCGCGGACAGCTGCGCTGAAGCGATACATTTTCCCAAGGTATGTTAGACTATATTTGCTCTTTTGTCCTGCAGAGTGAAGACAATTTTTACGAACAAGCCCTTTTGACTCCGGCACAAGTAACAGCCGGTGTTGCCTGTACACATAACCTTTACTCAATCCTGGCCTCAAGTCGATCGACCGGTGGGCCCTACGTACTGTGCTTTCTAGTCCTCCTTTCTTCCTGAGCTGGGCTTCAGGGGGTACCAGGACCTAGAATTCGCTTAGCTTTGGCTTTATGCCACCTCTGCGCTCTGCATCTTTGGCGGTAAACGCCGTGGCTGCAGGCGGAGGTTTCATTGATAGGAGCGTCACCATCCAAATAACAAACCGGGAAATGTGCTCTGATTAGGGTCAGCGGCTTCTGTTGGCACCCTTACGGTTATGGTTGTCAGGGTGCCGAGTGCAGTATTGGGGTTTGCATTTTCTAGTGTACAGACTGCCGATGCAGCATGGAGCGGAATACTCCTCTAGGCGGACCCCTCCATTCCTCCCTCGCTTGCGGCTTCCCTGCTCTCCCGCCAGCGTGCCTGTACACCGTACAGACTACAGAAGCCGAACTTGAGCAGCTTCTCTCGGGGATCGGGGGCCTGCAGCAAAAAGAGCGGTGGCACTCACAGCAGCAACGGCCCAAAGCCGAGGACAGCCCCCTGCGTCTTGGAGGTCTCTGCTACCCAGAAACAAGAGCAGAAGCGGCAGCAGGCTGTTCAGGTGTGCGCGCACTCGGCGAGGCGCCTACTGAGCTCCAGAAAGCGAAATCTCCCTCCAATTCCCCGCAACAGACAGAACGAGAACCAGGAGCAACGCCTCTCATCACCCATGCATGCATCGTCTTTTCTCGATGGACTCCCTACAAGAGTGTTTTGAACGAGCAGCCTAGCCAGCTTTCCGGATCCTCCGCACGAAGCCCCCCCTGGGGGCGCTTTAAAGAGGATTCCCCAGGGGCCGATCTCCCGGACCCTCCTGCGCACGGCTTCCCCCTGGGGGGCCCCTCTGGAGTGGATGAAGGCCTCTTAGAGCGGCTGGGGCGGTACGAAGCCCTTATTCGCGACTGTTCAGCGGAGCGAGGGCCCTCGGAGGCCTCTGGCTCTTCGGGAAGATCTCTGCCTTCTCAGAATAACCCACACACGGCTGGCAATGAGAGGGGATGCGCATGGAAGGACTCTACGGAAGGGGAAGTCTCCCGAAATTCCATTGGAATCATCATGAAGGAGCTGCAGCGTCTGGACCCTGCAGAATTCTTGTTGCTGTTTTCGCGCATGCAGCCGCATTTACGGTCTGCTGCTGCAGCTGCGGCATGCCCCATTCCGCCTTCCCTGCTTCAAGAGCCTCAAGAGGCCCCTCGGGATTTCGTGGCGGGGCCTCAAGAAGATCTCGAGCCGTTCGATAGCCCTCAGGAGGGCCTCCTTGTGGAGCAGTTGCAGGGGGTGGGAATTTCTCCTGTGGCATGTGTGCAGGCGAGGAAGAGCTGTACAGGGCGCAGCAGCAGCAACACGCACAAGAGGCCGGCCGCTTTGGCAGCAGCTCCGGTGGCTGCCCATTCTTACACGGAGCATGCGTCTCCCGTGTTGTCTGTTTTGGCTCCATCCAGTGGTGTCTCTGAGGGCACGGGGGACAAGGCGGAGGCCCCTGGGCCCCCCGCGGCGGCTTGGTTTTCATGGGATGGAACGGCTGGAGTGCCTTACGATGCAATAGGGAACGAAATAGGGCCACGCTACTTTATGCCTAAGACGCTGTCTCAGTATTATTGGGAAGGCTTGCTGCTGGACTCTGCATCATGGTGCGAAATGACGATAGAGCCAGTTGCAGCGTACATTGCCTTGGCGCTGCATGCGCATAGCGAGCTGCAGAGGGCTTTGGAATGTGAACACGAGGTAGAGCCGTCTTTCCCTCAGCTTCTGGGGCACTACGGCTACAGTGACGGCAGCGGCAGAAAGGGCAGCAACCTTCCTGATCCTGATGGCTTCACCAGCTCCTGTGCGAGTGAGACAAAAGAAGGGGAGGGTGTTGCTGCTCCCGTCCAAGGGCCTTCTCAGGCCTCTGGCGTCTCCGCCCTGTCGCCTTCACTGCTTCCCTCCTCCCTGCGCCTACGGCCGCTTGTTGCGGCAGATGGTTGCTGTGGCGCTGGAGGAGACGTAGCTCAGCTGTCTAGACACTTTGACCTGGTTTTGGGGGTTGACAGAGATCTCTTGAGAATCTCTCTTTGCCGCCACAACACGCAGCTCCTAGCACTCAAGGACAAGAACTGCGCTCCCGTGGTCTTGTTGCACCAGCAGCTGCAGCAATTCGCTGTGTTACGGGGGGGATGGAGCGTTAGAGACACTCGACCTGCAGCCACCCCGTCAGCAACGCCAGCGGGTGCTACCTCTCCGGCAGGGGCCACGCACTGCACGGCTCTGTCTCTTCGGGCCCTTACAACTCGCCAAGCGGCCATTAACGAGGCTTTCGGACGCCGTATTCACAGCGGCTCCTGGAGAGACAGCGAGGAGGCTGCATGCGTCGTTGGGGCCTCCGAAGCGGATGCATTGGAAGCTACAACCGCTCAGGATGCCGCATGCCTCTGCGTTCCTTTTAGCCCCCTCCCATGCCGTCTGTGTAGTGCTCCCGGAGCTGCTGCTGCTCAAAGAGTGACGCGGCAGAGGCGCGCCAGCATGGCCTCTCCCTCGCAGCCAGTAGCGTCCACGGCAGCAGTCAACAGTGATCCTGAAGGGCTTCCTCAGTCTAGCGGTGAGCACGTCGCTGCCAGAAAAGAAACCGAGGGAGAGCCCCCCCAAGCAGGCCTCAGCGGGCCCCCCCGTTTCTCCCAGCGTCCACTGCCCGTCTCTCCTGATGCGTTTCTGCCAGTTGATTGGCTGTACATGTCGCCTCCGTGGGGGGGCGAGGGCTATGCGGGGTGCCGTGACTTCCTAAAGACTAGGTTTCTGCTTTCGGCCCGCCGCGGGATGCTCGACCTCATCCTGGCAGCCTCCAGGTGCGCGTACAGCCGTTGCTTAAACGGCGAGGCTGCATGCTGCGATCCATTCCGATCCTGCTGCTGCGGCTGCTCCTGCGGAGGAGCGCCATGTAGTGACATGTTGCCAGGTGTCTCCTTAGCAGTGTGACTCTGGGTGCTTTTCGCCTGACCGGCCTCTACTGCCACGCGCGTATAGCCGTGTTCGATCCCTTGTCGCTTGTTGTCTGCCGACCAAGCGGCATCCGGGTGGTTCACATGCCCCTTCAGAGGTGTGCTTCATCACGTTGTGATTTTCCTCTGCCCTCTTCAGGGTAGCTCCGAACGTTTGCCTCTTCCTTCCGCGTTCAACAGACCTCCACGAGCTGATTGTTGTTGCATCTTTGCTGCAATTTCCTCTCTTGGAGGTAGAAGCGCTCTATTTGCCCTCAACTCGGCCACCACACAAACGCAGGAATTCCCAATACAGTAGAGAAGAAGCACCCGTCTACCCCAAGGTAAGCATCCTCCCTGCCTCAGGGGCCCCTGGGGGGCCCCCAGCGCCACGGATTCTTATCTCCTCCCCTGCGTTTTCGGTGTAAATTTTGTGGGCGACTTCCGGGGATGTTGGGGCTCCACAGCGTTCCTGCTTCTGATGCTGCATCCGAAAAATTGTTTGCCGCTGCACCCGTGCCGCGTGGAGTCCAGTCCCTCCTCCTCTTCCTCCTCCCAGTTCGAAGCGTTTCTCTCTAGTTGCTTTTCCAGTGTCCATCCATCAAACATACGCCAGCGCTCCCTTTAGGAATCGGCCTTGTCTGGACCACTGGTCTTTGCCTTTCTTTCCGTTGCGCCGCAGGCAATCGTGGTGTACCTTGTGAGGGAGGTTGCAGCATGGGTGAAGAGCAGGGGCCTTCCAAGCGACAGCGTTTACATTAAGGCGAAGCAGACCCGCTGCCGCAGCTGGTGTAGCGCGACGGGCTCCCATAAGTATCCCTTTAGGGTGGGGCAGGGGATTAGTGTTGCCAGACGGCCTAGGCACCTGCTAGACTTTGTGTTTTGTGAGTTGCCTCTACGAGCCCCTAGGGCTACACAAAGACAAATCCTCTCAGCTGATATTCTATCACAGGATGCGCCAGCAGTCAGCATGCCCATTTCCCTTCCCCAGCTATTGCAAGGCGTACGGAGGGCAATGGAAGCCCTTGCAAGTGGAGGCAAAGACCTCAAGGGTCCCCCCCATAATCTCCCAGAGGCTGTCGAGACTGCCCTGGAAGACGGGGCCCTTGGGACAGCCCTGGCAGCGTTTGCTGCTCTCTGTGGGCAGGAGATGATTGAGGCTCTGAACGAAACCCCGGAGGCAGAGCAGCATCACTCGTCAGGTCATCAGCCACCTTGAGCTGGTAGAGGGGGCTCACACCAACGACCTCCAGGGACAAGTAGGCTTTAAGCGCCTCCTAGCAACTTATCAAGTTGGCTGTGGTCGTTTTCTAGTAGCAACCCCGGGGTTGGCATCAGACAAAACTTTGAGAAAAAAAGACGGAAGTTAGTAAATGAGTTGCACCCCCATAGAGCCGTCTGGTCACTTGCCTAGGGGCAAGGAGAGACGAGGCCATACAGAGGAGCTAGGCTGCTCCCGGCACCTTTGAAAGTATGCTAGGTAGCTGGATTCAAAAATACAAAGCGGCACCTCTTGGCGACGTGGCCTTGACCCCTGCTGTGACCAATGGACTCCCTTGACTAGGCAGAGCCGCGCCACCGCAAGGTGTTGAGATGCCATACTTACTGCAAAAACGGAAGATAAATTGTACAGAACCCACTTGCCCCGTTGAATGGCTGAGGTGTGAGACCCTGCGTCAAAGGTCACACAAAGAGGAGGGGAGTGAGACTACCTTGCTTCTCATTGTGAGGGCCCCAGGGCACGCCCTCTGGGCATCTTTTAATGACACACTCTTTGAATCCCTTAGCACTTTCACGTAGAAGCTTCTTGGTCTTCCTTTTGGGTCGCTAAAGTCCTTGCTTGATGGCCGGACACGTGGGGCTCTGCCTTTTGCAGTGCGCATGCCCCCGTCTCGCTGGGGGCTTGGGGTTGTGTCCTTGAATATTCACCTTTTTCTTGAGGAGCATATCTCCCCTGTCCCGCACTCGTAGACCTCAACTCTGTGGCTTGCAGAGGCATACCCTGACAGTATTTATCTGTCAAAAGGCGAGAAAGGTCTGAACAGCTTGAGAAAAATGTTTTCTTTTGGCTTGCTCGGAAGATGAAAGATAGAGTCCATTTTGCTGCTGAACTTGATATAGAAGAAGAGGAGGGTGAGGGTAAGTAATGTGATGTTCCACCCAACACAATACATGAGGAGGTAACGGTAAAGATCACTTGTATCTCCGGGTGTCATAAACGTTTCCGGGGGCTCATTGGCAGCCTCGGCACCCGAACAGCCCGAGAGTTCAGGGCTTGACCAGTCAACTACTGCAGAATTTGATTTCGCGAAGGACGAAAATAAGATTTTGTAGGCCTTGCAAATAGAAACCTCGCCTATAGAACATGACAAGTCCTCACTTTTAGGCGTAAACCAAAAGAAACTCAGGTTTGACAGCTCCTCTCCGTCATTGCAGACACTAACCATGTCGGAGTCTATGAGCTCCTTTTCCTCTGCATCATGCCATCAAAGTACTGTAAAATATATGTACTGTGGCGGGGAGAGAGCAATCACATCTTGAAGGCGGCAATGCAAGCAGAGGACTCAGAAGCAGCACTCAGACGCATCCATATGGGTGGTTGTCATGCAAACAGAGTTACAAGAACATGAACTGACATTGGATAATGCTGTAGAAGGAGCTGAAAATGTAGGCAAATTGAGACACATCAGAAGGCATAAGAGAAAACTATGGGATAGGAAGGCTAGACACTTTGGCATGGTACACATGGAATCCGATGACCGAGGAGGACTTAAGGATCATGATGCGGCTACTACCGGGGAAGACTTACGAGCATCAATGCACTTGGCATCTCCTCTATACCAGATGCGACAGTTTGTCACAGCAGCGATGCCAGCATAGTTCCATCTTCTGCTGCACCAACCCTCAGGTAATAAGAAAATCCAGGTGGTGCTGACCAAGTTGAGTACGAACCATCCGAAGAAACAAAAAGTAATGAGCATGGGAAGCCACTTCACGATGCAGCCAAGCCGGCTGGTCCATTTTCCTAGACCCATGAACTCCGAAATCGGGAAATTGTCGAACAGCAACAAGACGCGGGACATTAGAACGCCGGCGATCCCAGCAGCTCCCGTAACCGCCATCGATGTTAAAAAGTTAATGGTGATAAAGTAAATGGCTTTTTCGCCGCACCTATAGTTCTTAAAGAAGTCACGACTGGTGATAAGTAGATAAAACCCTAGCGTCATCATGTTGCCTAACAGTGTTGCTGCCGCAAGGGTTCGATAAAAAAGGCTTAGACGCCACCCACTCCGCCGACGAGTCCACTTGAAGGCAAAACTCGCACAGCAATTGCACAGGTACTGGCCATTAGTGCCATCTGCGTACTTCTGTTGCTTTGCGGGCATCATTTTGCTTTCCATCAAATCGGGGTAGACCTGTTGCCGGGATAAAACACGAGAAAGAGCACCTCAAAATTGACGACGTCAATAGCGACCATCGCTTTCAGTCTATCACGTTTTAGCTGAAGGTTTTTCACTCCACAAAGATGCAAGATGAGCACAATGAACTGTTTTGCACATTGGCTCCCTGTCTTAATGGCCGACGATCCGGCGAGTCGACATTGAAGTCCACCTAAAAAGGGTAGAATTCGAGTTCGATAAGCCGTCGGTTCTCATATGTACACGCACAATGCAGATTTCAATCTATTCAAGTACTAAGTATAGCTTCGAGCAGCAAAAATGCGGAAGGGAGATTTTGGGGCAGTGGGGAGACTTTGCGCCTCGGTCGTTTGGCGTTGTGATAAGCGACGGATCGATTGGGCCCGAGCTGGATTAGCCTCCCACTTATGTAAGAGGAAGGGCGTTAAATAATAGTTGAGGTAAGATACTGTGGCGCTTTTACTTGAAAAGAAATATTATGCTAGATTCTCTGGAGGATTTGAGCCCAGCGCCTGAGCGTTCTTTTGAATGTACAGCCGTGTGGTCTCGAGCGCTCTCTTGTCGGGGGAGAACCGTAGATCAATCCTTTTGTTAAGGGAAAATTATGGAGCATTTCGGTTTTTTTTCAGCCGTTTCACATGTTCAATAGACTTATTTGTTAGGTGGCGTTTGTGACCGGGGGTATATGGGCGTCCACAGCAATCGACAACAAGTAATGACTGCTCTACAGGCCAGATATCCGGTCTTCACAACTGATTTGCAGTGGCGTGGAATGATCAATTTATAAATCGTCAATTCGGATGGTATTGATGATACTTTGTCCGGAGAAAGAGGTATTTGATGGCAGTCCGAAAATAGCGAATTGCTGGTACCAATTCAGAACTTTAATTGCCGTCCTTGTTCGCTGTCTATGGGTCTTCTGCTCGGCTTTACTCATAGGGGTAAGCGAAACCTCTGCTTATGGACATGTGTAACTATGCCCGCGTGTCCTAGTACGGCCATTGATAGGGCCTTCAGTCAATTGATCAGAGCCCGAAGCACTAATTTTATTGTTTGCAATAAATTTGCTGCTTTGCTTAGACCATGGTTATCCTTGTGTGGAAGGTCAAGGATGTGCATGTCTGGTTGTTCCTTATGCCGAAACTTCGATGGTAGGTGTAGCCCAACAAGTAGCCGAGCACGCTGCGTCGATAGATACAAGCACTGCCAACGTAAGTTCATCCTCCCGGTAACACAAGTGGCCACCTACATAATAATTGGATGTTGGATAAAAGAATAGCCGTATAATGGCAGCGGAAGAAACAAGGGCACAGGGGAAGGCAAATGAAGGGCCCTAGCCCCTGGGCTGCCAACGCAACACTTCATACTTTAAACACCAAACTATTCGCCTACAAATTACCTCCCTCGGTCAGCATTCTTGTCCATTTTATCTCTTTACAATAAATATGGGCGGCAAATCGGAAGCACTACTTGGAGCCGTAAATCTGTAATTTCCCCCAAGAAGATACCAATAATTAGTGTTCCTTATCGACGAGAGTGCTCTTGTGATTCACGATGTAATGTTCAAGAGGATGAACCCCACTACAATCGAATGCAAAATTGCAGAGGCAAAGCGCTGCCTAGAAGTGAACAGCACATCAAGCTGGGCTCTAAGTCTCCGAAGAGAACACATTAATAAGGACACATCCAAAGGAACACTAACAAAAACTTGTTTACTAGCCCAATCGACGATAAAACTAGTTTCATGAGGTAGTTCCTTGAGGGACACATTAACAAAGAGAGCCTGTGGAAAAAAAGCGGGCACTCCTCACCTCACGCATTTATTGTTCCGCACCGTCTGCCTGAAGTCTCCTCTCGAGAACAACGCCACGGCTCTCTTCTGCGTTTTAGGCAGAAGAATACAATCTGTCCGCGTTGCATGCTATGCTCAAGTAGATAGTTTACTCCAGCAAGCAGCACTACACTTTAGCCCGAACCTCAAACATTCATGAGATTCGAGGCTCATGGGACCGATAACAGCGTCTACTGGGGGCCAATCAGTACACCGACACAAACAACTAGGGCGGCCCTATGTTTGCTGCCTTGCGATGTCCATTGTTGCCTCCATAGGTAGCTCTCCGAAACTTACGAGCCATCTGCTTTTTCCTGTCACCGCGTTTGCTTTTTGCGTATCTTCTCCTGTTTCTCCCTTGCTTTGCATTTGTTTCGCTGCGCTGTCCTCTACGCAACTCCTTTTCTATCCCTATCTCTCGTATTTCGAGTTTGTTGTGCCTGCAGCTAGGTCAATTGTCATTCGGTACAACTTGTACATAACTGATGTCTTCGTCTGTTTGCACGCAATATTCTGTAATCCCTCTCAAGCCTTTGGGACAAGGCCTCTCCGTCGTGTAAAGTGTAAAATGTACTACGGTGTGATACATGACAAGTTCACCAAGTACAGATTCCACAAGCTTTTCACGAGACACACTGTATGCAATATAAGAGGCCTTAGATATGTGTGTGTAAAGCCTGCACCGTGATGTGGTCCGCTTCCGTGTGGCTGGTGCCGGGACACCAAGGAGCTTCTGCAAGCATTCTATGCAATTGCAGCTGAAGCAGAAACAGACGTTCTTTCGGTTCAATTGATTACAAAAGACACCAAATATCCCACTTCTGACAAAGGCCGAAATACAGGAGAGCGACGAACGAGAGAAGGAGAAAAGGTAGGGGAAGACTTGATTGATGACTTGTGGATGCGTATGCATCTAATCTATCGACCGTATTCTGCTTCTATCGTTTCCGCTACTTCCTCTGCAGGCGAGATGAAGAAGCGCACACCCCACATAACATGTACCAATTTTCAATGCAAACGAATCAGCAAACGAATGCAGCCACCAATCAATTCGGGACGCCGCAAAGAGCAGCCATAGCCTCGGGGTCTGCCGGATGCACAAGCGGAAATAAAGAAAGACAAGACCGAATATCAAGCCTGATGAGGCTGAAGGTAAGAGAAGGCAAGTAGGTAAATGGAATGAAAGAACATAGAATGAGGCACTAGAAGATTTAATAGGAAACACAAGATGTGGACCGAATGACGCAAATAGGTACACCAGCGTAGGCCATGGGCAGGACGCAGACGAGACAGACGATATACGAGATACGACGAAAGTCAAGGAGCGATTGAAGAAGAATATTACGAACAAACAATGGAACAGAGAAACAGCAGCCTCACCTCTCCAGAAAGACTCCTCGGGAGTCACGTTTGCATCTGTCGCGCTTCTGCCTGGCGCTCCACGCAACGCATCAGACATCACTTCTGGGGCGGCCGTGCTGGCCAAACCTAAGGGCTCCCTGCAGATACGTAAGCCGCATCTACGGAAACAGAACAAATCAGTTCACTGAACAGTGGTCGTTCAGCCTGAAAGACAGTCTGAAAGTTGGTGGCGCATGTCCCCTTAAACGGAACAGTACGCAGCCTTCGCTATATGCACACGTGGTGTGCACACATTACACAGTTGCAGATCTATCTAGATGGACACACAAAAACGACTGTATATGTATTATTGAGAAGGAAGCCAACTTGCAGTTGCAGTTCGACACAAAAACTACCGGGCAAACGCACAAAACTGTTCTTATGGTGCCTTTGATGTACAAGCATTGTGAAAATGGATCTGTAAACGATGAAGGGCAGTGCTGCTAAGCAACTCTCAATTCTATGTCTGCAAGATCTTCTTTGCTAACCGTAGTTTGTATAGGACGCCTCCAGAGATAACACCCACGAAGAGAAGGCCGCCGACAATCCCTCCAGCAAGTGCCCACGCATTCACTGATAAGAAAAGCAGCAATGGAGAACAAACGAAAGCATATGCAGAGGAAAAGGGTATAAATAAGAGCATCCACACTAGTAAAGATGTAGAGAGGTGTAGAGCGGGAGTAGGGGAGAGGAGGAGAGAGACAGGAGTTTTTTGCGCAACAAAGCCCTCGTGGACTGAGTGATCAACGAAAAGCCATGGTAAACCAGATTTTCACATGAGTTTAAAGGTACAAACAGAAAACAGCTATGAGGGGCCGACCAGAGGAGGATAGGGAGGAGCAGGAGGGATACCGAAGGAGAAAAGCCAAAAAGGCAGAAGGAGAGGGAATATGAGCTGGAAGGGAAGCAGGGGACGAGAGTGTAGATGAGGGGATTCTATGCAAATAGCAGCTGTCAATGTGCGATATGCAGGTGAGATATAAGAACAAGGCGAGGCATCTGTGGGATTTTTGGTCCTTTTGCTGTTATTTACTCCCTCCTTTTTCCGATTTCTCATCCCCACCGTTGCCTCCTCCTTCCCCTCCTCCTCCTGGGGCGGAACCAGGAAGCACTTCTTCATCCAGCGAGCCCAGTGCGTTGTAAGCGGTGTTGCCACTAGACCGAAGGAAGCAAGTTGGGACCGTTTGAAATATGACACACATCCCTGAACCGTTGGCATTTGCGTAGAAGTTTGCGTAGTTATAACCCACGCCGCCTGCACAGGCACGTACAGTTGTCTCCGTTATCTAAATTGCCAACAAAGGAATCAATAGGTCAGGTCTTGTCGGAAAAGCTTGCATAAAGAAAGACAAGCAACGCAGCACAGAGATTAGTAAAGGTTAAACGTCTTCATCTAGATCGATCTCGTGCTTCCTTTTGCTTCTCACTAGGTCTCTATCCCTCTCATTACATGCCCCCCCTTTTTCTGTCCCCTACTCCCTCTATATTATTTCCACCTCTCCCTTCTTCCTCCCCTTTGTCTCTCCATCCCTCCACGTTTCCCCCTACCCGAGGCAGTGGCACTGCTATCGAACGTGGGCCAAACAGAGTTCCAGTTGGCCGGATTGTCAGCGGTAGTCTCATCGGTGGCGGAGTGCATGAAAACTTGTTCCCAACAATGCTGTTTGGTAGAAACACTAACTGCTATTACCCCAGGGGTGGATGCGCCAATTTCTTCACATTTTCCATTGCCCCACGCGCCGAACAGGGCATCCTTGACGGACATATAGGCTGAAGAGCGAACGATGAGACAGTCGACAGCAAGCAGGAATAGATATATAAGAGCACGTCAGTTTCTGGTACAAGGGCCTGGTTTAACTGTATGTACACAAGGACCGCCACATTTCCGCCTGTTGCCTTGCATACCAATCGGGAACTAGGTGCTCTAATGCCATGTTTATTTAAATCTCTCTGAAGACACTGCTCTGCCTTTCCTCCTAGCTGCCTTCAAGATAGCAGGGGGAGCAAACAAATGTAGCATTCGCACGCCTCCGATTTCAGCAAGGTCCTCCCTCCATTTGTGTCCTTCTCCCACTCCCTGTTGCTGATGGATGTAAACGGTTAGACTTTCTGACATCAGCGCATGCTGCCCACCACCATCGCTGAGCGTTGGCGTTCGTGCCTCCCCTCCCAAGTATTTAGATCCACTTTACTTACTACGGTAGTAGCTTCTGAAACCGTGAGGCTGCCATGAAAGTGGACATGAAAAAAACGTACGGCATTTTGTTGTCCATCCATCCGGGTTATTCGCATCCCTTCCCATATATCCCGAGCCATATACGAGGCTGGCACTCGTTGAAGCGCTCCTTTCAGGAGAAAAACAAGGCCAAACTAAGCCAGAGGGAGACCCGTTAGTTGAGCAGTACCTACAATGATAAACACAAAGAAGAGAAGTTTAGAAAAGAATTGTGACAAGCCAAACGTAGCTGGAGGGCAAAGGGCACTGCTGCACGAAAATCCAAAATGTTTACAAAGTCAACTAAGCCACGTAAAATGGAAGGAGGGCAAAGAGGTGGAAGGATAGTGACATTGCAGAAGGAAAAAGCAGAAAGAAGGGGGAATACAGAGACTAGAAGACCGATATCTAGATGCTCAGATTACCTGCTACCCGTTAGTTTTTGCATGGAAACATGCAGGACGTAACAATTCTGAGTCGTGATGTTGTACACAAAGGGCAATCTGTAATTCAGCGGCGTGTTCGTCCCCGGTTTCATTGGTTCTGTCAAATTGGCGTATTTTGCACAGCGGCCAATGGGAGTTTGTGGACCTTCAGCTGAGGTGTGCACACACACCACAATTCAACTTTGTACAGATATTTGGCTCATAGTGGCTCCGGTGGGCATAGAGACGCAGACGTTCTTCTCTTCCTAAATAAAAATTGCGGCGTATTATGGGAGTCTTACAGCCGAAGACGCTCTTCAGAAATGAATCCGTTACGGGAGAAACGGCTTTGCCAGAGCTGGTAGAATAGGAAAGGTTGAAACCTCCGGGAAGAGGGCGGGTGGAAGAGCCTCCAGCTGGGTAGTTCTCCAGAAAGCTCAGCGTGCTGGAGCCCGTCTTTGAGAGTTTGATGTACTTGCCATAGACAGGACAGTCCCCGCTCACCTGGCGGTAACCCATATTCGACATGCCCAAGTCCACAAACACACCAGAGCCTGCAAAAAGACAGCCAGATAAAACGGCCCTCGAAGTCAAAAGTATGAAGACAAGGATGGAGACAGACCTTAGCGCAAGGCAAAAAAAGGCTGGAGAATAATCGAACTAGTGGAAGAGAAGCATGCGGTGTAAAGATTTTGAGACGATAGGGCTGGAAACAACTGAGTTGTGAAGCCAATAGATAGAACAGAAAAGTAGAAAGGTGAAGACAAAGGCACAAACATGACAAAAAAACAAAGCCAAACCATGCGACAGTCCTAAAGGCTTTACAATTAGCCTGGAGCTGGATCTCTTCCAAGTGCCATTGTTCCGTTCGTTCGCTTTTTTTGTTAAAAGGTCTTACGGTGTACGACAGGAACATTAAATCTGTCGATGAAAACCTTAAGCTCTCCAGATAGCCAAGGATTTGCTCCGCTTCCTTGTTCATTGAATGCTGACGCATAAGGATTTAGAGGAACGAGAAATGTGGCATGGGAAATATTTCGTTTTCGAGGCCCGGATATATCGGATGCTCCTGCACTAGCTTCTGCACTTGCTTCTGCTACCCTGTTAACTGCGACACCGTCAACAGCCATTGTGCTGGCTAGGAAAACGGAGGAAGAATGGAAAGACCTCAAGGCCCTTGCTTTAGTCTGTCTTATACCCCTAATCCCCTCCGGCCTTTGCTTGCGTTTGCCACCTGTTGCGGCCGTCCGTTCACAATGCACCATACGCACTAAAACAACGAGCATTAGCAGCACCACGGCCCTACTGAAAAATATAGACGCTGACGGTGCGGCTGCCATCTTTGCCCTCTCTGCTGTGAGTACCGAAAGATGTCGGAGACTTTGCTGGTATCTTAGTGGGAGTCAAGCTTGTGCAGGGAGGCTGTGGCTTGCTGTGGGCACCTGTTGCTACGGAAGACATATACTGAAAGAAGAAGTACACACTTATACATCAGTATGTGATAGGCACAGCGTTCGGCAAAATAACCAATAAGGGAGTCTATTGTATAAGGCTGCGGAGTTGTTCCAGTAGAAGTGTCTAAAACCATGCGAATCTTGGCATGAATCTATGGACACAACGGGGGGAGTTTAAACAAAGCAAGAACGTGAATCCCAGCTAAACGATGCACACTGAAAATTTCACCCCGAAAAATGAAAACACAAAGGAGGAAATAACAAAGAAATGAATCGATGCCGTTTTTCTTGTTGCTTCTGCCAGTTCTGTCGGTGTTGCGGATGATGCTCTTCCGTGTGCAGTTTGACCGCTCTCCTACACCAAATACTGTTGGTATCTGCCTTACTAGTGCTGATACTATCGCCTTTGGTGAGGCGGTATGAAGCTCTAGAGAAAGCCACGCCCTGGTTGAGGTGGATTTTGGACCGTAGAGAATGAGATAACTTAGCAGATCACGTGGTCTAGAGTATACAAATCCAACGTTGATAAAAATCCCGTTTTATGCGTAGTTTACAGAAAGCAAGCCTGTCCACTCCCGAGAGCTGGCATCTCGATGCCCTCCAGCAGGAACAGGTACATAGCAGTGAGAACGTGACCTCGACCTCCGACGATAGATGAGTGTACCGAGGGAGTCCTCATCAGCTATGAATTGAATCCGGAAGATCATGAGCTTACATTCAAAAAAATTGCAGGGCATACCCAAAGAATCCTTTGCGGGCTGCCGGTGGCCGGTGCTTTTGCTAGGGAGACCGCTGGGCAGCTGCTGTTGTCTCAAGGAATTGCGCATTTATGGAGAGCAACAAACCACAAAATATGAGCTATACTCTAAATGTAATCTGAGAACGTAGCACTGTTATTACCTACCGCGAAAATAAAGCAGATATGAGCGGTGAGTAGGATGTGGCTAGGCTCTGGCGTTCCATTAAGCTATGAAAACACCTGTTTAGGATATAGAACACCACCCTTACAGGCGAAACTCTGATGGATTACTGCAAAGATTCTGCTATATAAATACTGTGCGGGCACACGCTGCAAAGAGGTCTGTCTACTTGTACGCCCCTCTGTTGGGTTGCAAGAGATACAGGGGGTTGGTCATTTATTGCAAAGTGGTGCAGGTAAAAACATGCGCGATTGAGGTAGGTCCATATCTACTTCTTTTGTCACAGCTGCTGGCCAGACCGTTATGCTATGACGGCAAAAAAGTGGAAGGAGGCACATGGAAACGATCTGAATGACCACAAGCTAAGTGAAGCTTATGCCAAAATAAGAATGAAATATATAGATGAAGTGGGTCAACAGGCTGTTTCTTTGCTGAGAGAGGAAAGGTAATTCGCGCTACTCGGACGCATACAGTGGAGGGAAAACGCTCCCTCTACGATCTTTAAAAAGAGACGCTAAGACCCAAAATCCCGCCAAAACTAGATGACACTTCCTTACACACTTCATTGTAATAGCCATGCTCCTCTTTATTTACATTATGCTGGGCTAGCGCCTGGGAAGGGGCAGGAAGTAGCAAGCCGAGTTATGCTTCGGTTCTATCCACTACATTAGTCCTCTTTACATTAAATAAGGTAGGGCTTTTATGATTTTATGAGACTTTGAGAAAGTGCGATTCTTCGCTGTGGTGAAGTGCAAGGACCTCTACACGAGCACTCTTTGTGGCGGGCTAAACTAGACTTAAGGCATGTTCTATTACATCACTTAGCCGAGACTGAGAAAGGAATTAAATATTTGGTTTGTTGTTCGGGTGCAGCAAATGGGAAAGAGGCTCTTTGATCAGCCACGTAATGACTTTCTTTTAAGTTTGCGTTGAGCCTAAATCAAAGTGTGTCCCTCAAGAGACCTAAGGTGGAGCTTTACAACATCCCACTTGATAAACAATCAGTGGATGAGCTGGGAGCAGCTGCATCGAACAATGAGCTGCTACCAACTGTACCGCTCCATTTAATGCCTTCTAAAAAGACATTCAAATTCAGGCTCAATACACACTTACTAGGAAGCTACAGAGTGTTTTCCTAAAGGACTTTGTCTTACCCGTGCGTGCACCCATCAGTCGTTCCCATATGAAGGGAGAGCGACAGCTAGGGTGCACGTAGACGCATCTTCTCAGCGCTCCGAGCGTTCGCAACTAGTCGAGCATAGCAACTGGCGCATAAGCTTACACCAATGCGTCTTCATGTATCGAATTAATAGTTCCCTTCAATAATTCACGTGTGTGGACGGACAAGCCGATTGGTCATTTCTTCACTAAATCTTACTTAATTATAACAGTGTAATAAACTAAGATTTGAGTGTACCTTAGGCCGCTACAATTTTCGGCGCTCATATAAGCAAAGGCCTTCACGTTTCGTACATGAACATCGTGATCAACAGCGTGAAGAACACAAAAATATTGTTCCGTCCTACCGCCACTCCCCAGGCAGGAAGAAAAGCAACAACAATGCAAATGGGCGAAGCAAAGTGTGCATCAACCCCTAAGACACTAGCTACTTTTACACGCGCGCTAGCCAACATCGAACGAATCACCATACCAACACGACCGCGGCGGCGCGTTGGCTCACTGTCGTCCGTGCGCTGGCACGTGGGGGCCTCCTGCTACGAGAAAGTAGAAGTAACATGTGTGAAGGGAGTACAAATATACACCAGTTCTGCGAGGTCTTCACACTCCACAGACCGATGCCTGAGCATTGCTACAGCTGATGCACGTGGTGTAGTCGAAATTCAAAGCCCCAAATGAGGCAAGAGGGAAAAATGTAGGGAGAGGATACGTGGGAGCGCCTGCGGAGAAATCTGAGTCTCGAGCAACGCCTTAACAATACTAATAAAACCAATTTCCCTGCGCTATACCCATAGATGGAGGCACTCATTTCATGCAGGAGGTGCGCTGACAAAGAAAGCTTACCAAAGGACGCAAAAGCAAAGAATATCCAGTGTGGCAACTAGTAGTTTTAAGGCAGAGCCGCTGTTTTTTTTAAGGGCAAGATAGCTCCCAACCTGCTTTTTCATTAACATTTGTGGCTGATACTACCCACTCATTTTACTAGAAACTCTTAACTAGTGCATCTTGGAACCTTGACAGTCCTAGAATCCAACACTTCTACAGCTCGTAGTGGATCCTCCGCTTCTACTAAAACACTTCCCTGCGCGGCCAAGTCCGCGAATGGCTCGGGTGAATTACACTTCTTTAGGAAAAGATACTGCCACTTTTCTGGTCCCTTAACTTCTAGGCAGCCGATAAAGTAAGAAAGCACATGAGGTCCTTAGAGCACGACAAATGGTCCTAGCCACCTGGTTTAGAGCTTCGACTTCTGGCGAGTTCGTAGGGCCTATTATTGATCCATGTGGGTTTCCAATAATTCACCGAAATCAGTCACTGGGAACTTTTGTTTCACAGTGAAATTTTTTCAGTGGTTTAAAGTTAACAGACATGGTCCTCCTCTCGTCAATTTCAATGCCAATATGAGGTTATATCCAAAGGCTCTGGTCCGTTACTACACTTTGCTTTTTCTCAAGAAGTGGTTAGCCTGCCACTCGAGCTCCTTTTCGCGCTCTGAGGGTTTTCATACCCCGGAACGCAGTTTGAGATTGACCCGAGTATCAGCCCAATATGCTGCGCTGCGCGATCATTCGGTGAGCAGCCTCCTTTAAGCTCATCATTATTTAGCATATTCATGAGGTCCTCCACAATGTTTGCCCCTGCCTACTATTCCATGGCGAGGACCCCGATAAAATTTCTCGATAAAGGTATTAGCTGCATAGCCACCAAGATGGGTTGGATGCTCCGAACCGTTCTTCTCTTACTGCACTGCTAAATTCCAGATGAAAGCCCTGCCTCATATTGTTGTGGTATCCTTCCCACTCCGCTCACCCCACATGAGATGAGCGTTCTTTCGGGGCCTAAAAGCTATTTTTTTCAGCACTTTCTTGCAAGCTAACCTGCATACCGCGCAGATGTGGCCTGATGCGTTTCTCCTCTAGGGTCACATATGGCATACCTAGCACTACGTCATGACAAACGGATTCAACATGGAAGTCATAGGTCATGCATCTGGGGTCTAATTTCAAATTAACGCAACATTAAGCTGTTGTAGCCTTCAATAAACCTTGTGCGTCAAAATCACGTTAGGCCTGAACACTCTGCTAATGAGTGAACAAGCATATTGCAATTTAGCGCCGTCTTCCCGTATAAACGATACACTTTGCACTCACTTTCAAACAAAGCTCTTAGATCCGGACTATTAATATATCTGTAATATAATATCGCAAAATTGGCCCGTTGTGGGTCTCTCAATGTGATTCCATCCGTTGGAGCCCCGTTCACTGCATTACCTGCTCGGGGGGCTCTCCGTTTCTTACATGCACCTACTTTGCAGGCCAGCTAGCGTGCTTCCGGCGGGATCACTTCCTTCCTTTGCATTCTTCGCCTGTCTGCATGCGTTTGCAGCTTTGTATTACATTGCCCGTTTTCTCACAGTAGATGAGGAGTACGATGTTGAGGGATCGTTTGGGGTTGCCTACGGGTGCGGTTTCCCTCGGGCCGTCTTTATTCGCCTTCCGTAGACTGTAAGCTCAGGCAGATGGAGAAAGCGCTAGCATCAGAAAGCCCTGAATCCCGACTTGGCTCTTCTTACCAGCCAAAGACGTAGAGGATGCGCTCATTGACTTCTGACAGCTGTAATAGTCCACCACTGGCGAAAGCCTATTGGTTGGCTTTTCAACATTTGTGTCGCTCTCCATCGTGCGATGACCTGACACAATCGCTGATGTACGAATCAGGAAATCCATTAAGAGGGAGGCGTTTGTATAAACTGTCTCTTTTGCAAGCCAAAGATATATCTTTCTTGACATACCTGTCTAGCGACAGTGTCCTCTGCTTCGGCCTTCTCAACCCTCCCAAAGTTTGCTGTCGAGCTGATTTCCGCGTAAAGGGATAAGTCATGGCCAGGAAAAACTTATACTTCAGTATGCTCTGCATGTGAACATTCACCTGTGCATGAATAAAGCCACCTTCGAAGGGCTGCTCCTCTATGTAGACATCCCCCAACAAACGCTCGCTTCTCTTTATGTAGGGGATACGATGCGAGGTACACCTTTAACAACCAGATCAACAATTTTAGTACCTGCACTTTCTAGTGCCTCCTTATTTGCTCGGTAGAAGCTCACCCACGCATCCATAAGCATTTTGCTGGCTGATCACCTAGCCTTTCTAACTGCTGTGGCGACCCCAAGTCCACATCAGCACTCAGGCTGGCCTCTGCCACCCCAGCAGGCGTTGTGCTGTCGTAAATGTTCCTCGCCGGAGGGTGCCTTTCCATATTGCTGTAAAGGATTAAAAGTATATTTCTCAATGCCAAATAAAATAGCCGAGATCAGACAGCTGGTGTAGGGCAATCTGACCTCCCACCGCATCAATGACCAGTAAGGACGTGGGATCAGGAGCACCGAATCGTGCAGCGATACCAACCGTAACCCTCTTTTTAAGGTGTCTGTAGGGAGACAATTAAATCAAGACTTTATGCAAACTTGACAAGAGGGTTGTAGAGTGTTTTCCAAAGAAGCTTTCTGCTTCCTTTGTCCCCATTCCTCAGATTCCACTACGTCGATAAAGAATGACAGCTAGGGTGGGCGCAGTTGCATTGCTAAAGCTCTTCGGAAACTCACAGTTAGCTGTTGCAGATAGCATCTAGCGATGCACACACCGCTAGGTCTTCTCATGTCGAGGCATCAATCCTCTTCAATAAATAGTCATATTCAACCAAGTATTACTAAAATGTATACTTATTGGTTTGCCCGCAAGTAAATCATAGTGTAGCAGGAAGTTCCGTGGTAAGCCTAAGAACGCTGTAAACCTGGTGTGCGACGGCCAGAGTACATTCGTGGTGTAAGGCGCCATCCCAACTGCGCTAAAGGGGGATCTACAGACTGCCAAATCAGTCATTCACTATTTGCTAGATTGTAATACTACACAGTGAGTATAGTAGCCGCTGTTTGGGTGTGTCTAAGCACATAACTGGGTAGGTGCGCAGTTACTCTACACGGGAAATAGGGGCAACAACGGTTAACGATGAGCATGTTCCTGTTGACATTAGTAATTTAATTTGATATACGTTCGCGACGTGTGTGTGCCTCTAAATATTTTCTTTATCCTTGCTTACTCCTAAACCCCTGTGACCAAAAGCAACGCAGCACCGTAAGCGAAAAAAATAATCTGCGACTGCCACTTCTCCCCTTCACCAATCATTCTGCATACTATTTTTTCGATATATAAACAACACGTGTGAATCGTTAATTTGAGGGAATTGCTGCGTTCTTCATTTCCCAAACCAACCGAGCGACGTGGGCTGATTTTGTTGGCTGGGGCTCTGACACGAGGGGAGTGCTATTTCAGCCTCTGCTGCTAGATCCCTTTGGGGTTTACCTAATATATATATACGAAATCGTATGGTATTTTATCCCCTGTTGTGGCTGGTGGTGGTTGCTGCAACAACAGAAGCAGATAAGGGCGTGTGTGTCCCTGCTGCATGCCTTGCGATACTGCTTTTCTGAGCCCTGTTCCAAAGATTCTAAAGGGTACACTGTTGATTCAAAATGCTGCTCTCTCCCTTCCGCTCACTTATTCCCCTGCCTCGGGGTATATCTGAGCGCTTTTTGTCCCGCTCTCTCTCGCGTTCTTTTTCCTCGCTACCATCATCCGTCAAATCAGGAGGAGCAACAACGCCAGCAGCAGAGCACCATGATTCCGAGCCGAAGGGACTGTATAATATGCCACAGGACCATGCGCACCACGGGGACCCCCGCAAGTTCTTGAACCCCGACGGAACGTATACGTATCCTGCTACCCCCCATGCGTTTCATTTTGAAGACACCTATACGAATGTCCCGAAACAACATATAGTGTCAGTCAACGGAAAGAAGATGATAAAGGGCATTGAGCCACGGCCTCTCGTTGAGCTATTCAGCATTCACCAGGTACAGTTTTTGTTGCTGCGTTTGTCATGCGGGTGGCTGATCCAGCATATCGATGAGTATCTCATTGCAGAACGGCGAGCAGGCATCTCCAACAACAAGGATAGAACACTCTTTCATTAGCTTTCCCGCCTTCTGATGCCCTATTATTCTGCTTTTAGTAGCAGAGCAACACCTGCTTTTCTTTTACGTGAGAGGAAGTGGAGGCACAAGGATAGGGCTAAAAAGATGTTCGTGCATGTTTTACTGCGTCCTGTACCATCCTCTCATTTCTTAGGACGCACGTTGCTTTCATTTTCTCCTTTTATACGTTGATGGCCGCTGTTATTGAACACTGCTGGGTCCCTGACCCCTTTTTGAACGGGCTGACCGTCAGCCTGCGTTCTCTGCTCTTTTATCAGCTTAACATGCCATTCTTCCCAAGAAAGCGAATGAACGTTTACGGCAACCACGACCTTTTGATGAAGGCGGAATTCCTTTTTTTCTGGACCCCGACTTTCATCATCTGGTCACTCACGAGTGAGACATATACAGCTGATGTTTCGTTGTTTCTGTTGAGTTTAGTATATTTATTATGTTTTTCACTTTGACACGCACCTCTTTTCTTGGGGTTGCCTGCCTGGCTTTCCCTAAAGTCTTCCTCGACATATGCCGCTCTTAGCGCTCCCGTAAGTGCTCCTCGGCTTCCATCCTGTTTCTTGCACAACCCTCTTTGCTGGGGACTGGCTCTTTTACTGCTTGGCTTTGTGCTTTGTCTATCTGTCTGTCCATGTGGTTTTCCGTGTTGTTCGCAAGCTGATTGGCTGATTTTGGGTTTGGGTTTCGTGATCGTCTTGGTTCACTTGTGTCGTTTTCTTGACGTTTGTGCGTATTTAGTGTTTGGGTTCGAGGTCTTGAAGGGGGCTAACGGGGGGTGTATTCCTTAGGGATGTAAGTTTGGGGTGTGCGATTTACGCCTGCACAGTTCCAGTTTTTACGATGCTCTATATGGTCGACGAAGCGGTTTACACGGCGATGACTGTGAAAGTCATCGGCCGCCAGTGGTATTGGATCTATGAAGTAGAGTCGCCAGTGGATTAAGCTGGAGCGTTTGAATGCAAAGGAGGACAAGGTCATGACTTCGAGGAAAAAGTACACATAGACATCAGGAGACAAAGCTTTCACCTCCAAACCGCTTCTACTGCTACTTTGATCTCCGCCCTAAGAACCCCCCCTTTAAAATATATAGCGCACGTAGAATACTCTTCCCTTGAGATGCGGGTGAGGGGGCATTTTTGGTCCCTGTAGAAGGGATAGGGAGTAGCCCCAGCCCCTCTCGTACGGCTGCTGTCTGTGCAGAGCTGAGCAATCAGGGGCCCCAAAGGTCCTTTATGCACTTATATGTTACCTTTGAACGGATTGATGACATAAGAGGATACCTTTGTGGCTTAGAGAGTGAAGCTTTCGCAAGGTAGATATAAAGGACTAAGAGTCTTGGCCAGAGGGTTACTTCACATGAGCTCTTAATTTTGAGTAAGGGATCAGGGCTTTTTTGGAAGTATTATCAACCCTGTGTGGCAGAATTCCGGTAGAAAGGTCAGGTATTAAGGCTCTAAGCGCCATCAACCCTATGTGGCAGAAAATTTTGTCAACGTGTGAGTGACTCAATAGCCGTGGGGGAGAGGAATGTCGAGGGAGTACGCCAGGGACAGGAAAAGTGATGAGGCAGAAGGAGCCAAAGATCTTAACTTTAATAAGTAAAGAAAATGCGGGTGTACATTAATAGAAATTCATCGAAGTATCGTGGGACAGTACAGAGACAGTGTATTCTGTCTGTAGCCTAGGCTCCCCTTCGTCTACGGGTATTCGGATATTTTCATTCGTTACACAGAACGCTCAGCGGCCTACCAGAAGAAGTATCGAGGGGAAAGCAGAGCTAACTGCTGTGAGAGTCTCACGAATATCGCTCACTGTGAAGCCAGCAGACGAGCTCCTCCCCAGTACTAGAAAAGCGCGAAGGACGGGCCATTCGTGTGACTGCTACAATAAGTGGCGTTTGCAGACACATAATCAGCGTGTATCATGGCTTGGAGACCTTTAGTCAGCTCTGCTTGTATGTATCTACTCCCTTGCCTACTATAAAACTCTTTTCTTCCCGACCCCCAGTGTTCAATAATCAAAAACATACCGCTGACTCCAAACTCGCCATGAGTGGAACCAACTTTGGAAAAGATCACTCAATAATTATGAAGGAACCTGGCCGTATCTGCATTTCCAAAATGCAATCCCTCTCCCCCTCTTCCACAATACCATCAGGCCGTGAACTTAACGGAAGCAGGGGCAGCAACGCTGCAGCTGGTTGCACCCTTGGAACTATTTAGGCGGGCACAAACAGCATGCTTTGACAAAAGAAACGTGTACACCCTACATTTTTCAACGGGGAGCCATAACTCAGCGATGCCAAAAATAATACGTACCTTCACAGACCTCACACCATAACCAGCCAGTCAGCACATCCTCACTATACGCAAAAATCTTTACGGATAATTGTTCACCGAAAACATGGCCTCCACATATGCACCGCACGGTGCTCCTGCCTGCTCGAGTATTCCACAATGATATCTGGAATTTCTCGTGATTTGGGAGTAATGGAATCCCAGCGCAGACCTTAGAAGGGGCGCTACAACGCTCGATTACTAGTAGAGTAAGGGTTTAGGAAACCGTGTCAGTACACTGAATAGAGTTACCTAAGGTCAGGTGGCATCCTGACCGGAGGCAGACACTTCCATCCAGATTTTATACAAACATGTTATTCTATTGGGGTGTTGCTCAAACAAGCTCCCTCCTTTCCCCGACCGTGCCCCTCAGAATTCCTGATGTGAGAATAGAGGAACGGCTGACACGCGCGTAGCTGACCCCCGTCAGCATCCCAAGCATTCGCAGCTGGTTGCGAATAGCATCTAGTGCGTACGCACACAATAATGTCCCTCCTTGGATCGCGCTCAAAGTACTTTGTAGCAACTAGACAGAAGATCAGAACGTCAGCTGCTCAATTATCCATCGGCTCTTCCTTGGATGAACTACTGTGGCAGGAATCGTTCTAATGCGGCTTTGCCCCCAACACGTAGAGTCTTGTGTTGACAGGCGTGAAAAGTCAACTGGTCCTGCGATATTTCGTATTAGTTGCTCCGGAGAATTGCCTTTACTTCTTGCTCTACACTGCAGGTTCCTTACATTACTCGAAGAGGGATGACTGGTTTGCGCGGCTGCTCCCTTTTAGAAGTGATTTTGCCCACAGTTACCTAGCATAGATTCATTTGTTGAGAGAGGAGCGAACCAATATCCAAGTCGAGTACCAGGCCCATCAGACCCTACACTAGATAATCACTCCAAGATGAATCAGCTATAGGTGGTATACCTGGAACTGTCTGAGTGTAGCCTGGCCTGTTCTGCTCAGTGTAGATGTTGACTAAGGCCCCCTTGGATCGGAGATATGGTGGAAGAGCTCGTAAGTGCCACATCACAGGCTGGCAAAGTAAAAGCAGGAGATGAACAACTAATTATATTTTGCTGAAATAGAGCGAAATAAAAGGCAGCGGACGGAAGGGAAGTGACAGGGATCTGAGATTCCCTCCGCTGGTGTGTGTGCTTGGTTGGTGGAACCAGTCCGACGGCAATCTCCGTCTACAGCAGGCACGTGTTTCTAGTCTCTGCTTCAAAACCTTAAAGTTTGGACCCTTAACAGAATATTGAAAAGCTGTAGGAGCTTGATTAGGATGGTGAAGAGAGGAACGAATAAAATAGCAGGGAAAGAGGAAGGACTGACTGGCTGACTGGCGTTGCTCCGGCCGTTGCCGTACCAGCAGCAGACGGACAGACTGCGATGGGCTCCATGGTTTTTTTGGCTCTCTGTAGGGTTTTCAAAGGCCTTTGCCTCGTATCGAATATGTCTTCTTTACGTGTATTTGAATGGAAAAGTATTTTTGCTTAATTTCAGGTGATTGTCCACCTGATGTAGTCATTGCCGCCTTGCAGAAAGAGACACGTTCAGGCCTCCGACCGCCTGTCTTCATCGTTTTGCCTGCTTCTTCTCTGTCGCTCTGAGCTGTATCTGTTTTCTCTCTCTTGACTTTTCCAACATTGCGTCGATCTTTTTTGCCACCGTTTTGGCGATGACAACAGCAAAAAGGTCCTTTCTTTTCTCTCTGCCCCTTCTGGGGTTTTCCGCAGTCTCTGCATACAGTCGAAATGCTCCCGTAGAGATGAGCGATTTTCGCCTGTACGGAGAGGGTGGGCATCGGCTTCTCTCTAACCTCAGTGGTGCTCTAGGGATTAAGGCGGATCAGCTGCACAAGACAGAAGGAGCCTTCCCTTCCCCCGAAGAAGAGGCCCTTTATGAGGCGTCACTTCATGAGGGGGCCCTTCAGGGGGGCCCCTCCTTCGCTCAACTAGAAGACTCGGAAGACGGCATGGGGACGCCTGAGGAGGAAGAGGAAGAGGAAGAGGACGCTGATGAAGAGGGGGAAGATGAAGAAGAAGTTGAGTCTGCCGAGAATGCGAGTTTTATCGAGAACCACGAAAACGCCGAGGCTGAAGAAGATGGCGAAACAGAGATTGAGGACGAAGAACTGGAGCCTGAGGGCATTGATGATGAATATTTTGATGAAACTCCGGCTAGTTTCTTAGAGGAGGGAGAGGATGCAGATGAGGAAACCGAAGAAGATTGGGGCTACGCCGAACTGGAAGACGCAGAAGAAGAGGAAATACCAGAGAGTGTCTCTGCTGATCCCTATGGGGTGGCCTCAGCAGAGGAAAGAGCAGGCCAAACGAAGTCTGCATTTTCTTTCGCCGAAGGCTCTGCTGATGAGGCTGATGCGCCGATGGAAGAGGAGGACACTGAGCTGCCGGAGGAAAACGACGAGGCACAGGACGAAAGCAGTGCCTCGTTTATTGAGGAGCCAGAGGCTGAAGATGATGCAGAGGAGATGCCAGTTTCTTTGCTTCAAATTCATGCCAACAAGAGGAGCATCAAACTCCACGAACACACCAAAGAAACCCCGTTTGCTTTTGCCGAGACGTTGTCTCCTCTTCAAGCCACTGACCAGACGGCAGCCGAAGATGCAATGCTCAAGGAGTCTAATGAAGGCATAAATAGCGGAGAAGCAGGTAGAAACGCATACGAAACGGCTGAAGAGGCGCCCCAGGGTAAAGATGGGAGGGTTGGTCATGCTTTAGGGCTGAGGGCTTGGAGTCAAGAGAGCAGTGACTCCTTCGCGCCTGCTCGTTTGTACATAATCGCCTTTTTGCGCAGCTGTGCGCTTGTTTCTGAGCAGGAGGGGAGGAGCCTCTTGGCGTTCCTGGCAATGAAAATGCATCAGAGGAGGGGAACACCGTGGCTCAACCAGGAGATGAGCAGCAGGAGGACGACTACCAGGGCCCTGCTGACCCACTCATCAAGTATGGAGGCAATGCGACAGACGATGTCGAGGCAATAGAGGAAGAAAATGCCATCGGAGGCCCAGCAGGTGCCGGTATAGGGGCAGGGGAGGGCTCACAGCTCAGGACTGAGGAAGCGGGGGATGAGAATGAAGATCTCCCTCTTGCAACAGAAGATGATCTCGCGACAGATCTACAAGGGTCGTTTCCCAAAATCCAGGCTCCCCAACCACATGATGTGCAACGTTAGTCTCCTTGCAGTTATTCTGCGATACACACTTGTTTCTATGCCCTAACACCCTCTATTGGATCTCCCTCCTCATTGCTGTGTTTTTCTTGTGCTCTCCACCAACCCCGCGCCCCTCCCTTCGTATCCAGGCGGCAGATTTGCCCTTGGTCTTGTCCGTTTCGGGTTACTCCCCTCAGCTAGCTGACCCCCTTACGTGCCTTTCCGCTCCGCCTTTCTTTCGCGTGTCTGGATTTCGCACTATCCTCGTGCCTACCTATCCAAACCATCGTGTCCGGAGTGTCTGCTATCCACCGAGGGCCCCTGGTCGTAAGCTATCCTGGGTAGACTTCTTTGCTTGGCAATTTTTTTGCTTGTCCTCCACTGCGCAGGCCGCCATGTGGACCAAGATATCAAGTTGACAGGTATGCAAGAGGCCCTCTTCTCCTGAAGGGGCGACAACGGGATAGCCGTTGTATCCCTGATTGTGGCGCTGCTGCGATTGCTGTAACTGCTGCTTAGCGATAAATTAGAGAAAGTTCACAGGAATATAGGCGCGATACACTGCCTCACTGTCATCCGTGCTGCTTGCGATATGTGCTTTCCAGAGACCCTCCGCGCTGAAGGTACGTCCCCGTTCTTCTCCCTCTTCCGCATTCCTGTCTCTTTCTACACGGTAGCCACATAGCTACGCAGGCAGTTTGGTGTTTAGTTCTTCTCTGTTCCATGGCGAAGTAGTGTTTGGACGCCCGTAAAAGGGTTTTGTGTTTTGCGACTGCGTTGCATAGGCAAGAAAGCGACCAGCTCAGCCACTGCGCCAGTTGCGGGGACTGTCCTTGCAGTGGTGTCCGCTTTTGCTTTCCTTTTGGTGGTCTAAAGCTATTTTTGATAGCTAGAAAAACACTGCCGCGGCGTATTGCTGGCAGTGGCAAGGGGTCAAAAATTGAAGGCATACACGCCTGCATCTGTGGATACGCCAGGGCCTGGTATACTGGCTAAACTGTCCCGATGTTCCACTCACCCTTTTGGAGTGAAGACAAGGTGCGGCACCCCTTCGGTTTGAGAGGTGGCCATATGTACAGGCACCTCAGACCTATTGCAATGTCTTTTATTTTGCTGGGCAGCTGAAAACTCTTGGCTGGCTGACGGTCCTGCTGCCTATACACCGCAAATCGCAACCCCATGCTACGCAGGAAAAGGCAGACGTCAGATGGCCTATGCAGGCTACTGACTGGGCTTCTGGAAAGCTAGCCTGGAACAGTGCATTGCTTGACAGCAGGAAAAGCCAGAGGCACTTCAACGCAACAGGTTGGAGTTGCTGCCATTAAAGGTTGGAGCTAGCTAGGTACTGAAAGTGTAAAGCATGTACCACAATAGCGACTTAGAATGCTCTAAATTCCTATAAGATATGATCTCCTCCCACTTGATGCAGAATGCAATGTTGAAGCAGCCTAGGTGTCTGTCGTCCTGCATTTATCTGGGGCGTCCATGCAATTTGGTGTGCATGTAAATTAGTTCGGTCCAGTTCTTAGTCAGGGGGGCATTAGACCTCGTTCTTTGTATCCCCAAACGGTGTTATTTGCTCTGAGACTTTTCATTGTTTGCCGTCCTTTGGTGCTTGAAGCCTTAATTTCATACGCGCAGTAAGGTAAAGGGCTGCTTTCGTAGAACTAAGCTACGTAAGTTCTAGTAGAAGGCGAAAGGCATTGCATTAAATTGCTCCCGCAGCTGCGGGAATGACAAGCAGCTACTCATGTGTTAGCGAGGGTAGCAGCCAAGAGGCAAAATATTGTTAGCTAGGCCTCTGTTTGGAGATAGTACACCGTCCATTTTTCCGTATGTCAAAGCTCCCCCGACTATTACCGCAAGTAGTGGTACAGTAGTGGTGAGCGGCCACCAGGAAATAACGCCCAATATGATGAGCCTCAACTTGTAAGAAAGCTATCATCAGAGCCTAATAATGATCTGTTCAGCAGGCGACAAGATGTGCGCACTGCACCGTGGACCTCCATCGGGTGCATCCCGACTCTAATAAAAAGAACCACCTCTCGGTTTGCCCGTTCAAGTTTCCTAAAATATTATATTCACTAGTAAAGTCTTCGACTTTTTCTTCTGGGTGAGGTTAAGCACATGCGCTGCTTATTCAAATTTGTCCCTGGTCCTGCGCTCGCGTTGGCTGGGTACCATACTCATTCACCATATAGAGGTGTATATACGCCGTGACAATATATTCCTTCTCCCCCTTTGTTTCTATTTTTATTACGTGCTTATCTCATTCCTCTGGTCCCATGCGTCTGCAAGCAGAAGCCCAGTCAATAGGGGGCCCCTCAAGCCTCAAAGGACTGTTTAAGAGGGGCCCTCAAGATTACTGCTTTGTTTTTACAGAAGGAGACCTCCCACCCGTCCCTGCAGACTCCCTACTTCCTCCACAGATAACGAGCGACGTTCCAAACACGTTTGTAAGCATTATCGCCTAGCCATACCTCCCCAGCTTCGCCTTTATTCTCTCTCCTGCAATCGCCTCTCAGCTCCCAGACCCCCAAATGCCGACTATAGGCCAAAGATTTTAGACTTATCGTGTAGCATTTGCACACTACACTATTGCTTGGTC
Source organism: Cyclospora cayetanensis (assembly GCF_002999335.1). NCBI lineage: Eukaryota > Apicomplexa > Conoidasida > Eucoccidiorida > Eimeriidae > Cyclospora > Cyclospora cayetanensis. The sequence goes on along the minus strand of NW_020312115.1, from coordinate 42,333 downwards.
GATCTTTTAGGCGAGAGACTCCATATTTCACCGCATACCTGATGATATAATAGGCCGGGTGCTGAAGGAAAATGAGGCATATTTGCATCAGCATCCCCGTAGCAAGGAGCTACTGCTGCTGCTACAGCAGGACATGCGAGCAGCAGATACGACTGCAGTGCGGCCCCTCGAAACCTTTGAGGGGTCCCTTGAAGCCTTTTCCCTGGTGGGTGCCCCTGAGGCCCCTTGTCTCGGGGGTTCTCCGGAGGGCCCTCCATGTGGCTTCTGCTCCGAGTGTGAACTACGGGATATACAAATGTGGAACAAAGTGTTGCTCAAGGAGGCCCTAGATAGGAATATTACACTTTGCAAAATTCCGTGGATCCTAGCCGAAGTCTACTGCTACAGGTAGACTCGAACAAAAGCACTTCCGTATATGCGCACAGCACTGATCTGCAGGGAGGTTGTGGATTGGGGGCTTCAGTGTCGCTAAGACTTTGCTCACGGTGTGAAATCCATGGTTTAACGGTTCCTACGAGCAGACCCGTTGGCGCAGTTTGGCCGTTTGCGGACTGTGTTGTGACTTGTGCTTTAGGCGTATACTGCATGCATTTGATTTCTTTAGAACTCTATACGACCCATTCCTCTACCAGAAGATGGCAGGGCTTTCTGCTGCTGCTGCTAAAGCTGACGTCTACGGGCAGCAGGTAGCAGCTCTGTTGCAACAGCATCCCAGTGGAGGAGACACCAAGGACCGAAACACGAAGCCCTCTCCCGCTTTGTATAAACACCAAATCCGATCAGCTGTATTTGCGTCTTTAGAGGGTAACGCAGGGGATCTTTCCCTTTGGCCCGCAAAACTCTGCGAGGAGATAGGGGAACCAGCCCAAGAGCGAGGGAAGCCACAGAGCGTCGGAGAACAGGAAGGCACATTTTTTGGAGGGCCGCACTCTTGGCTCTTGGCGGATGACTTTGAGGCATTCTTCGAGGACCTTTGTAACAGAAGCAAGAACTGCGGCTGCAGCAGCAACAGCCAGTGCAGCCGATGCAGCGGCGTGGTTCACCTGTGGACCGATAACGCAGGAGGGGAACTTTTGTCTGACCTGCTGCTGTGTAGCTGCCTCCTCCTTACGGGGGCTGCACGAAGCATAAGGCTTTGCGTCAAACAGCAGCCCACGTACGTCTCTGACGTCACAAAACCCGATCTAGAGATGACCATAAGGTGGATGCAGAGCCAAGGACAGGTAGAATGGACCGCCACACCTCCCAAGTCCGGATCCCTGAATATCCTGTCGCCCTCGAAAGCGCTTTCTGAGTTCCTTACGAGGCAACTATCCTTCTGTGCTGTATCAAATGTTAAGAATTGGTGTTTGAAAAGCTTGCTGTTTGTGCTACAGGACGTGAACTTGTCCCGTTGGGGCGCCTTACTAAGGGAGTGGCTTGTTGCGGGTGTACTTATTGTGTCTGCTTCGTTCTTTTGTTGCTCCCCTCTTGAATTACGGAGAGCTCCGAAGCCCATTGTATCGTTGTGGGAAAAAGAGGCGGCGCTTATTATTCTCAAGGGCGACATGAACTACAGGAGGCTAATAGGTCAGGCGGCCAGCCCAAAATGCACAAGCCCTCGCCCATACTTATGCACACAAGAACAAAGGGCTCCCTTAGGAACTATGCACCAGGGAATTTTGGCGAGGGAGCCCGCTAATGGAGGAGGGGGGCGGCACAGCTGGGGGGAGGGGAGGAAGGGGCGGGGTGAAAGGCCCCAGATTTTGTGCTATGCGGATGGGGGCAGTCGTGCCCCTGGAGAGGCGTGGCGGCCCATAGGGAAGGCAGGCTATGGGCAAAGGAAAGTGGGTGTGGGTGTGTGTGTGTCTCTATGGGTAGTAACGAATAACATGTGCCCAGAGGCAGCCACCTAGGTGGCAAGAGCCACATCCGTGGGGAGGGGCTGCTGCCTTTCTGTCACCAAAAAACCGGTACTTCTGGGTTGTGTGTGCTCGTAAAATGGATACAGGAGACAGGGCTTGGCGTACTGACACTCCATTTGCATCGGTCGCTGCCTACTGCTGCACCCGCGTCCTGGCATTGCGCCTCCTCAAGGCTGAACTTGGGTAATTCTTGTTGCTGTCGGTGGGGGCGGCCATTTCTGCTCCTGTAGCTACAAAAGGGGTGGTGTGTAGGAAGAGTGCGGTGTGGGAAGAGCGCGTGCGGCTTTGCTTCGCTGCAGTTGCGGAATGAGGAGGGAGAAAACCGATGCCGCTGAAGCCACAGATCCCAAATGGATGACTAACGGAAAGTGAGCCTGATTCTCTGCTGCCGCTGGGGGAAGGCCCTCAGCACAAGCAGCACACAGATCGATGAGCTGGCCGGTTCACTTGAAAGTGTGTGTTTCGGGTGTGTTAGCCATAGGCCCCAAACGCCGACAGAGAGCGCAAAGAAGTCAAGCGTCGCGCTAATGATATGCACTGCAGGGTAATTTGGGGGTCCTGGTTGCTGCTGCCTCTGCAGATGGGGAGTCCTGCAATACTTCAGCCCCTTCACTGACGCACTGCCAGAACGCAAAGCCTAGCTCCTGGGTCTAAGGAAGAGTTGAGCAAACGAAATGGGAGTCCGCTCTGTAAAGCCCTAAGAACAAAGAGGCTCACGTGAGCCTGTCAAAGATCGAAACCGGCTGCGCATCTGCTGCGAGGCGCCCCAAGGGCACACCCTCCTTCCGGAAGGATCTTGAGGAGGGACTACCCCCAGGGCCCTTAAGGACGACAAAGCGCGCAGGAGTGTCTGCTGCAGCACAAACCAGAGATAGTGGGATATTGTTTCTTCGGTTAGCCGCTGAATTGGTTTGTTTCTAACCCACAATTTTGGCTGGTGTTGCCCCTCCTGTCCCACAGAAGCGTCCAGCGCTCCTTCAATGCTCTGCTTCGGCCCGTTTACTTGGTACAAGTTCTAAGACCAAGTTCAGTGTGCAGCTATGATGAGAAGGAGAGGGCGAAACCGACGCAAGTCCCCTTGTGGGAGGAGGCCTGGCTGTATATTTGCCGAGCTATCGGTCTGCCCCTGTGTTTCCCTGGGTGGCCCGCTACGAAAGGGTTTCTGAAATAGACGCTTCCCCTCCACAAGGCTCCCCCCAGACCCACATCTCTTAGCTTCAGGGCTCCTAAGGACGGGAGTATGCCGTGTTTTGCTACTTACGGGGTATTTCATCTTCTTCTATCTCTTCAACGGCTTCAGGTTGTTGCGCTTTGTCCACTACCGCCACTTTCAGGCAGAATTTTTCCCTTCCTCTTTTCAAGTGTACATACACCCCGTGGAAGGTTTTGGCCGCAATTTCGGCTGCGCCTTTTTGAGCGAACGACACTTCTGCCGTGCCCGTGCGGCCCCGCGCATCCACCTACAACCGCAAAACCTAAACCCCAAGCCCCTAGAGCTGCTCCTACGCCCCTCACATCTACCCAGCGCTTGTTGCCCGTTCCCCTCATGTGCGCACCTCGGCAAACTTCAAGGCGCGGGACGGCGGCGCTGATGGCGATTTATTTTAGGATTTGCGATTCAGAAAGTCGCAATTCATATAGGGTGGATTTGGCTTACTCTGACTGAGACGACCTTTCCACACTTTGAGAAATTAGCCGTTAGCTCTTGACGCGTAATGTCAGTTGGGAGGCCCCTGACAAAGACAGAAGAGGCCGCCTCCTGCTCCCCCCCTTCAAACATGTCGTGACTCCACAATTCCTCCTTCCCTTCCCCATTCCTCCTGGACAGGGGGGCCCTCAACGAGCCTTCAATGTAGTCACGAGGGCCTCTCAGTGCAGAAGCAGTCCGAGGCTCAGCCAACCAGGTTCGCACGTGACGACGAGCTGCCGCATTGGGCAGCCCCGCCGCGGGGCCCCCACGGGCCCCCCAAGCCCCCGCTCCTTCTCTTTGCACCCTCCTGGAAATCCTGGATGAGTGGTACTCTCTTGACCGAGAACGCGAACGCGAGCGCCTCCTGTGTGAAATAACCCGCCGGGAGGGGCCCCCCCCTGCGTCAGAGCCGGATGGGCCGTCTCCCCTGGCAGCAGCTAGCGCCTGACCAAGGAGGCTGGGGGCCCCCCAAGTTGTGCGGCGGGATGCCGCAGCCTCCTGATCTGTTCTGTGGTGCCCCATGGGGTCCCCCTGGAAGAGGCGCAATGGAAAAGGGGAAGGCGTGACTCGAAGGGCCCTCACCAGCACTACCGGGCACTACGCGGAGGAGGGTGAACAAGACCCCAGAAGCTGCTACCTGGTGGATTCGTCAGCAGTTTCACTGAGCAAATGTGTTTTGCTGAATTCAACGCAAGTGAAAGGGGGACAGGGGCCCCCAGGGGCCCCCAAGAAGACCCTTCGGGGCCCGTGATGCATGCTGATGGAGGGATAGCAGTGGACGAGCTGCCGGCGCTGAAAATCTTCTAGATCTAGGGCTTAGTATGAAGCTATTTGTTTGTAGGCTAAGAATGCGTCTTGGGAGGAAGTTATCATACATGTATGGAGATGGGGATTGACACGTTTTCTGTACACCGTGCATCGTGTGTACTTGCTTTAGTGCAGGCTTCAAACGTGGCATCCGAATCCAAATGTTCTGAAGGCTAAGCCTCGAAGCGCTATATTCTGACAGTTCAATTAAATCTGCGATGCCTTAAGCCCTTGAACAGGCTGCACACACTGACGCAGCAGGCGGATATTTTAGTTGCCTTTCCATGTCGCCTGTAGGGAGGCCGAGGGAGGAGGTCTTTTTAGTGAGAGCTTCATGGATTACAGTTTCTGAAGCAGCTCAAGAAATTCCATCCAAGGCTGCACTTGCCAGGCGGGGAGGTCCTCAACCGCGCGCCTCTGAGTGAGCTAGGCCACACTTTGACTGCTGCGAGTAGACAGAGTCGCACCTCATTCGGCTCGAAATGAACTGCATGGCGTGGTTTCTTGTAGTTCATGTTTGCCACAATGTAGGGATAGCTGCACGAATGAGGTGTGTGGGGTGTACGCTTCTAAGCCCGATAGTTCCCGGGTGTATGCTGGCCCCCGGACGACGTACAGGGTGTGAGCTGCTTGCACCGAAATATTGTTCCAACTTCATAAGCAGGGGCTCTAAGCTAAAGCTGGGGAATCGGAAGGCGTGAGCATTTCAATGAACGGAGGACAGCCTCTCAATGGTGTCCCTCCACTAGAATTTCCTGAGGGAGGCACATTTTTAGCCCCAAAACCTATTTTATTCGATGAAAATTCATTAAGCGTTCCTTCGAAAAAACTCTTACCGGCCCCCCACCCAATGCCGTCACCCATCAGGGTTCCAGCATGTGCGGAGAGAGAGAGGGAGGGAGAAAGACAGAGACAGACACAGAGAGAGACAGAAAGAGAGACACCTAGGGTGCACGGGGGTTCCTGCATCCTCCAAGCACAGCGAGCATTCAAAGCTAGCTGGATATAGTGGCAACCTGTAGAGCTCAGGCAAGCACAGCATGGATTCTTATCGTATTGCACTAGATACATACTGTAAACAGATACACGAGAAGCCAAACCAGTAGTCAGTTTTTACTAGTTCTTTTGGAAAGGCACTACTCAAGTAGTAAGAAGAACCTTTGTAATTTCTACCCCTATACGTTCCCCTCTATGCGTAGTTTGCGTCTTCGGCGGCAGATCCCTGTACGAGGACACTCGAAGTAGCCTGTTTGAGCACCTCCTCGTTGGTGTCTAAACTATGGGGACGGGGGGTGAGGATATGCTATCTAGTCACTAGCCAGCTTTTTCAGGGCCCTTGAACCCATCAAAAGACTCGCATGAGACTTGCAACTCTAGGCGACCCCAGAGGCACCCCGTGGTACACCAAACGACGGGGCGAGGAGACATATGACAGTGCAGTGAGAAACATCCTTCAAGGAGTAAAGGGACAGGCCCTCAACAGGACCGCTGGAGGGATAGACACATTAGAGAAGCAAGGAAGCGGGAGGGACGCCACAGCGAGTCAGAAGAAAACGAGGAGAGAAAGCGTCAAGGCTTTCCCTCTCGGGAAGCGCTGTAGTGGGTTTTGGGGAGAATGAGTCTATTTGAAGGAGATACATTGGGCATCCCTGGCCTTAAGAGACAGCAGGGGAGAAACGGCCTTCGACGGAAGGCGGAAAGCGGAGAAGGAGACCCTTCGGCGGTTGCCGCGGTGCTTACTAACCTTTGTGGCGCTGCGGGATGGGTGGCCTAGGATTTTGCGGTGAAACGACCCAGTTCCCACTTCTATCTATCCACAAAGGCAACTGCAGCAACGGTATCTGTTGCTGCTGCTGCAAGGCTCCAGCGCCCTCGGCAGGCTTTGAATCGCTCATCGGTGTCAACCAAAAAATATTGAACAGCTAGAATCTCAGTGCCAGTCAAAGCTCCACGCACGGCAAGATTCCTACGGTGTGGTGTCCGCAGTAGGTTCCTGGGGGCTCGTTGTTCCTGCGGCAGCAGCTGCAACAGCTACGGGCCGTCGCCGGAAAACGCATTTTCTTAAGACTCATCAGCCACCTTGCTACGACGCGCCAAGCCCTAGACCCCAGGGGGCCTTGCCACTTTTCTGAAAGCAGCAGCAGAATGTGCACCAGCTACATGCTAAGCTTCGTGCCTGTGGAGGTAGCCGGCTGCACCAAGGCTTCAGGCTTTGAGCCAACCGGGGCTTCACAGGACGGCATGTGGCATGGCATGTGACTAGGACTCACAAAGTTACTCTGCGTAAGCGTGATTGGGCAACTGACGCTTTGGTGTTTGCTGGGAGTTCACGAATTCGGGTTCGGACGGCATGTGAAGGCCTCTAAGGCACAGGGTATGTGCGCGTTGCAGCCTTACCTTCTCTCTAGCTGCCCTGTGAGGCTACACCGCATGAGCAATGCCGATACCGGCTGCAGGGCTCCCCCCGCTTTGCTGTCCGCGCACAAAACGCCCAAGTCGTCAGCGGCAGTGCCTAGTAGATACACTCGCCCGTCCGCCGATAGCTGTACGCACAAACCCCGGACCCCGCATCCACATCAATCCTTGGCATGTCTTAATGGGAGCCAGCAACCACGAGCGTGGCAAAAATGTGAAGCAGCTGCGCCTAGTCTAATCTAGAGCACAACGCGACTTAGGGCTATGATCGGGGGCCTGAAGGACCACTTCTGCTCGAACGACGTCCGAGGGCTGGAAGCATTCGGCGATATCGAAGTTCTCCACAATAGTCTCTCGCACATCCTGCGCCCTGAAGAGCAAAGCGTCGATTCCAAGGCCTTTAAAATGGGATGTGCAAACACTTTCGCCACTAAAAGCCCCACACCCGTGAAAGCGTGCAAAAAAGGGACCCTCCACAGCTAATCTCATGCCCTAACCTGATTGCGCCTTTGTAGGGTTCTGGGAGCACATGCCCATCAACGGCCAGCACCGCCACTTCGACCAACATTCGATTTACCGCAGTCACCTTCGAGCAACATCGCCCTAACCTTGAAGCCAGAGGCATATTAAAAGCCAAGCGCCTCCTCCGCGGTGACTACCTCAGGTTGTGCAGAAGACAAAGCCCCTTTAAAAGCACTGCTGTGCTTGCTGGAACCAGCAACAGGCCGCGTCCTGCACGTCTGCACCAAGGGTGGAGTGGGGTACCCTGCTTACCTGACCCAAGACCAAGGAGCCGACGCGAGCGACTGCCGCGCGACTTTGCGCAGCGCGGAGTATAGACAGCACTGGCAAACCCTGAAAGCGCAACGGCATGACTCGAAGTTTGCATACCAGAAGACTCAGGGACAGGAGAAGGTCATCAGGGACAAACACGGGGCCCCATTGGAAGTACGAGAGCCAGGAGATGCCAGACCTCATGGACGCCTGAATCAAATCTAAAGAGCAGCCACATCCTTGCACAAGGAGGGTCTTGCAGATAAATGAGCGCAGGAGGGGGAGGCCACCTCGAAACGCCTTTGAACGCACAGGCGGTGGGGGGAGGCTTTCCTGAGGTGCCTGCCACATGAGGGAGCACCTCGGTTTCTGCCAATGGGATCGGCGCTTCGCAAAGCCCCCCCTTAAACTGCTACTAGAGACAGGCGAAGGACACCGATTTCAGGGCACAGAAAGGCCACATGCGGTGCAGATACACTGGACCCCTCCCGAGCGAAAAGACAGTTAAGGCCTTCGCCCGCGTACAGCCTTGCGAGTCGCCCGGAAAAGCGGCATTCCCCCTGGGTCCTTTGCGATAGATTTCAATAGGCGCATCGTCTTACCCTGTTGTTCGGCGGAGGAGAGACTTTCTCGATGCCTACAGCTGAGGCCCTGAGGTCGCCCCCTTTCTGGTAGACGCCCTCGCCGGGGCTGAAGGCCGAGGCAGAACCTAAGAGCTCTCCAGGAGTTCGCACAACCGGCATTTTTTGGCTCGACAGTTCGAAGCTTGTGGTGGGGCCTTAGGCCTTAGCAACTGCAGTTGTGCCCGCAAGGTCACCGAGGCCTCGCTACACCAGGATGCACTCAACGGTCCTTTGGGGAGTCGTCAAGCGGCAACGTGAGGAAGAACGTCATAACAGTGAAGAGAAGTTAGACTTGCTTTGAATGGGAACCTGTCTCAGGGGGGCCCCCGCTAGGCCCCACAATCGACCGCTACCCGCGGGAGGGTACCCATGGTTCTCTCGCAATGCCGATGCCACCCAAGGTCTACGTTTTGGGGTTTTAAGCCTAGAAAGTCTGCTTTAAAATGCAAGGCTAAGGGATTTTCGTTGTTTCGATGGCATAAGGGGAGTTTTCCCAAGGCCCTCCCGATAGACTGGGAGCTTTTCTCCTGGAGCCCTCACTGATGCGGGGGCCCCCTGGGGTCTTGAGGCTGGGGGCCCCTCCATTTCCCTTTCATACGGGGCACTCTGTCGCCTGGCTGGTGACTTCGCCTCCGCTTAAGCGCAGAATTCACCCCCGCCGTGCAGGAGCTCCCCTGCCAAAGCTTCCAGAGGACCCCAGCACCTCACATTCAGGACGCCCCTTGCAGGGGGCCCCTGCGACACCCATCTCGCCAACAGTGGAGGGCCCCCCGGGAACTTTTCATAGGTGGTACCACGTGCTTGTGGTAGACAGGCCAGCGCCCCCCAAGGAGGCCGAGGTGAGATCCTGTTGCTGTCTTTATGGCTAGTGCTGCTGCTGGTTGGGCTGCTTAAGGGGTTCTGCGCGGCGCGTTTGAGTGGCTCTCCGCGTCGCCTCCACCAGCACGCCGGAGGAGGCTGCAGCATCACCTGCATCGAGCATAGTTGCGTGTGTTTTTGGCATCAGAATCTCCTCTCCCCTTTGGAGCTGAGTCAGCTGGGCCGTGAGGCCCTCCTCAATGTATACCGTTTTCTTGGGGGCCCCTTAGGGGCCCCTCTAGCTCCCGTTTCGGGGGTTCCTCCAAGAGTCCAGTTGCCTCTGTCCCCTGTGCACTGGGGGGCCCTTGCGAAGGCTACGACTCGTGTTATGGGAGCTCTTAGCCCTGATGATCTGTTGGTCATTTACAATGGGCTAAGGGCCAGCGGGCTAAGAGACAATGAGCTGCAGCGGTCGCTGCATCTGCGGCTGCAGGAACTGCCTGCTGCTGCCTTTACTGCCACAGAAATAAGAGATCTACTGCGGGTTTTGCAGCAGTGCGGCTGGCGGAGCGTTAATACGTTGCGGCACCTTGCAACTGCCTTTCGCGCCACTGCAGAGTCAGCATCACCCTCCTGCTGTAGGGAGTTGATGGCCGCGTATGCTCGACTTAGGGTTCCCCTGGACGTAGAGGCAGACAAGGCAGCCTTTGCAGCCGCAGCACAGCGATTGCTGCAGCAGGCGTCAGCCCTCGGCCCCAAGGAAGTGTCCCTTGCACTCAATAGCAGTGTGAAATGTAGGAGTACAGCCGCCACGGTGCGCTTTGTTGCCTCCATGGCCCCACAGATACCCCGCGTTGCAGCAGCAATGCGGCCTATGCAGCTAGCACTGACGGCCAACGCGCTTGCCGTCGCATCGGCAAGACATTTAGGGGCCCTGCATGCCATAGAGGAGGCAGCGCTAACGCAAAAGGATAAATGGCTCCCACAGGATGTTGCCCTCTTCATAAATGCCTTTACACGGTTGGAGATGTACAGTGACCCCCTCTTTGGTGCTGCAGCAGAGCACGTGAGCCTAGGCCCTTTTGCTTTTCTCTAAATATGCCCCTGCTTTGCGCCTTTTTCCTAATATTGCGACCTCCTCTCTCTTTTAAGAACATCTTGCGGTGTACATACACACCTCAGTGCTCCTTTGCATGACACACAGTGCCCTCTCAATTAACGCTGCCACGCTTTGAGGCCAGCGATTTGCACGAAACTTAGTGTTTCTCCCTGTGTGTCTTCGCGTATTTCGTGTCACTGTCTGCCCTTAAGCCTTTCAACCTTCTTCGCTCTGCTGCTTGCTCTAGGGTGAGCTTTCACGCGCTATGTTTCTCGATACTTATGTCTGTTTTTAACTCTCGAACCTTGCGTGCATGAAAATGCACTCACACACGCATATATATATATATATATGTATATAAACACACACATCTAAACACACCAATAAATATATGCACTCCTTTAAACCTACTCGCCCCTTCCTTTGTTTGTCTTTCTGTCTCTCTTTGCAGGCAGTACGAGAGATTGCACTATATAGTCCTCAGCATCTGTCCCTCCTGAGTCATGGGTTTGCGCGTTTTGGTTGTTGCCACCCCGCTCTTCTTTCTGCGTTGTCTGATCGCGTCCCTCGGTGTCTGCAAAAGTTTCGGGCTTCGGAGTTGGCAGTCCTCTGTATATCTCTTGCAAAATTGGGGTGCTCGGACACGGCGCTGCTGCACGCCATCAAGGATGAAGTGTTCTTCAGAGCCACCGTGGGTCGTAAATATCATAAGAACTTCTCCTTGTCGCTCTTAGATCTCCAGCAAGTTGCATTTTCTCTGAATAGAATGGGACAGAAGGACCCTCGCATCTTCGCGGTCCTAAGCGACTGTTGTAAGGAGGAGTTACGCCGGCTCTCTTCGAAGTGTATCTCTTCCACGGACGCATCTCCACCTGCCGTGATGCCCACGGAAAAAGGCGTGCCAGGTGCACAAACGATCGCTTGCCTTGCCCATGCGCTGGCTAGGGCCGGTGTCAGAGATAAGGAACTCTGCGGGTTGCTGGAGAGGCAGCTGCTTTCTTACGAGCGGCAGTTTTCTTCTTTGGGGTTATCCCTTGTTGCGAGTGCTGCCGTGTCGCTTGGCATCAACAACAGGCTAGTGTGGGAAGCGTTTCAGCGGCAAGGCAACCTGCGGGCCTCCCAGATGCCGCTAGACAGCCTCGTCTCTCTTCTGGGGTCTGTAGCACGTGGGCCTCCTTCAGCAGTGTCTCAGGCCTTTGTGAGAGCAGCCATCGCCCGCCTCCGACTGCATATTCTCTCTCTCGATTGCTGCTCCATCGCTGCTGCGGTGGTATCTCTGGAACGCTTGAGATGGAGAGATAGCGCCTTCCTCTCCCGGGCGTCCCGCCTCGTGAGAAAGAGACAGAAGGAGCTCAGCAACAGGGCTCTTTGCGGCGTTTTTGCTGCATGTGCAAAGCTAGCAGTACGGGATCCGCAGCTGTACAAACACCTCGGGAAGGAGATATACGCAAGGTTACACCAACTGGGCCAAGAAGACGCAGCAACTGTTCTCTATGCGTTGCTGCTGCTACAGCCACATCAACGCGTGGAGCAACCGCAGTCGGTGGCAGAAGAAACCAATTGTGTGCAAGGTCGACAGAAACCCAATCAACATGAGCAGTCCGAGGGGCAGCACCAGGAAGAGCTGCCCCCGGATCAATTTGATGGTCTCCTTTTGGGATTGTTGCAACAGCTGCAGCGAGAGCAGCACCGTCTCAGCGCAGCAACGGTTTACAGAATACAACTTGCAGGTCTCTGTTTGCGTCTGTTTCGCCCAAAGTTCTTTTCTGACCTGCCTTCTCCAGTGCTTTCCTTCCTCGCTCAGGCAGCAACCGTTTCCCTTGCCTCATCAGGCAGTCTTTCGCTGTCATCCCTCCTCCACCGTTCCGTATCCAGAGCCTTCTCCCTGGCGTGCGTGCCTCATCAGAGTGAAGTGCAGCTGGGCCCCCTCTGTGTGGATATCCTCTTGGGTCCTCGGATTTGTCTCGAGGTCGAGGGGCCCCCCCACTACTACAGGAACACAGTCATGCTCACTGCCGCCACATCCCTGAAACTCAACCTTCTGAGGGCACTCGGCTTCACTGTAGGAAAGGTTTCCTTCCTCGAATGGGATCAGCTAACCACGCTCCCAAGAAGAATCGTTTTCTGCGCTCAGCTCGCGGAGCAGCTAGTCGATGAGGCCGCTCGCAGGCGGCCCCAAGAAGCTCATTTGCATGTCTTCGAGGGTTCAACGACCCTAGGGAGCTCGAGCGACTCGTCGGAAGGCTCAGTAGCGCCTTGTGAAACAGGGCCTGGAGGCTTCATCCACGCACAGATAGCGGCAGTCGAGGTGGATGGGCACGTCCACGAAGCGCAGGCTTCCGGTACTGAAGATGGGGTGGAAGGGGGGTCCAAGAGGCATCCACATATTGAAAATCCTTGATGAGGGACTGAGGGAGCGCGGCAGCAGCACCCATGGAGCCATGGGCAGTATCAGTAGGCTACAGGCACGCTCGGCATGCGCATTGTTACACCTTGCATTCCAGGCCCCCGACCCACAAAGCCCGAATTTCGAATGTTTCTGTACACGGGGAAGGAATGAGTCATGCTACGAAGCCAATCCACCTCACAGACTCTGCACTACTCTCCAAGCTATCATACGCTAGTCAGCTAGCCGGCCAGCTGGCTAGCTAGAACGAAGACGCGAGGCTGTCCCCAATCTCCAGCCGTGCAAAGGAATCAGGACTTTTACTGTCGTTGCCATCAGATGCATGCGATAGCGTTGCATGTACGCCACAGCTGGTTTCCCAGCCAGCCACAGCCATAGACACTACCTCAGGTCATTAAAATTAAAAAGTGCTTGAAGAGAAGGGTGCTGAGGGATCTACATACTGCTACTTTATGAACAATATTCAGGACTATGCCTACCAAGCAAGTGCATCTAAAGAGTTCGGCCAGCAGCCGGTTCGCAACCTAGCCACCTTGTTCTAGCTAGACAACCCGTAGGACTGAGGTAGCTGGCCAACTCGCTGACTAGCTAGCTGAAAGACTCAGAACCTGATGCTAGACTTTGCAGAGAAGAATGCTGGTCCTAGTGGTGCTGCTATCCTTGCTCCTGCTACCTGCTGGGCCGTTTCCCTGTTAATAGTACCGCAGCAGACGCGACTCATATAGCAGGATGAAGAGGAAGAAGATGAAGAAAGGGCCTAGTAAGAGAAAAATTCGTCCAAGTCCTCTTCAATGGCAGAGATCGTCTTCTCCTGAAGGGCCGCAAGCTCTCGCCTAATATCTGTAAAAGTCGGCCTTTCTTTGTGGCTGGGGTGCAGCATTTGCTGCAGCAGCAGCCGAAGGCCAGGCAGCAGATCGGAGGGAGGCGCTAGACGCAAATCTCCTGCCGCGACGTGCACGTAGACATAGCCTGCAGAGAGGCCTGAGCGCCGGATCCAACACAGCAGCACCAATACCCTGCCACCAGTCAGCACGCACGCCTGAAGAGTGGGGAGAAAAGCAGCTGCAGCGCACCAGAGGGTGGGGCACTGGAAGCGCAGCACCCAACGGAAACACACCGACGCTGAAGAGAGGCAACAATAAACATCCGCAGGAAGCACAAAAGAAGCGCGCTAACCGTCAAAAGCCATCTGTCCTGTTAGGGCCTCCCAGAAGGCAACGCCGAAAGACCACACGTCCGAAGCCGGGAAGAAGCCCTCACCACGGAGCACTGCAGCAAGCCATACGCGACGATACACAGATTGATGACTGCTACAAGGAGGTATCGCGAGTAATAGGCGCAAGCCAGAAGATCCGCATGTACAGCAGTCCTTTCCCCTAGCCTTCTCCCCGACGAGGGCGCATGCAACATCACTCCCCCAACTACCGCATCCGTGCAGCTCGTCGTCCTGCCCGGCTGTCTACAGCAGCCAAAAACACAGCTTGGCGATACGTAGGGAAAACAGCGAAACGACTTTCTAGCCGCCCACAAACGGAGCAGCAGCTTAAATTATGCCTTCTGGTGTACCTTCGGGAGCCGCGTAGAAGACATTGCCAAAGAGACCGAGCACTGAGGGGCTGTCGGTCGGGACGAACGCCGTCGCAACTCCAAAGTCCGCTATCTGAGCAGCAACTCCCACGACACAATATGAGGGGCTCTCCTGGAAGCAGGTTGAAGGCAGTTTGGCGCAAAAGCAACTATGGAGAAGACTGGCCACGGCAGAAGCCCTCTTTCTGGCACTCGCTGGCCTAGCACAAATACCTGTCGAACTGTCACGTACCTTGGCAGTTGTTTCGGTTACGAGGATGTTGCTCAGTTTGATGTCTCGGTGAAGGATGTTGCAGCTATGCACGTGTGCGAGGCCGGCTGCCGCTTCTTCAAACAGCCGCACGATCTCCGGCCTGGTGAGAGGGGCCCTCCGCTTGCCCCTTCGCAGAGGCGCGGCTCCAGGGCCCCCCCCTAGGGACGCCCCCGGAAAAATAAGGGCATCCAGAGACCCTCTACTGCAGTACTCGATCAGCAAGGCCTCCTCTCCAGGCCTTAAGGAACACTTGCCGTAAACCGATACCACATTTGAGTGGGGTTGCAGCACACTCAGAATATCGGCTTCCAGGTCCCGATGCTTCACAGGCCGAGGGCAGTACCGGAAGAAATCCACGTTCCGCAGACGCGCAATATGCCACTCCCACGCAAACTGCGAGGAGCCGCTTGGGGGGGGCCCCCCTTCGGAAGCGACCGCCTTGGGGCCTCCGAACACCGTGTGGTGCGCCGTCTCCCCCCGGCCCTCTGACCGGCCGTCTCCGCTTTCCAGAAACAAGCGAGACTCCCCGCTGCACGCCATGTCGCTCGCGCTGCTTTGGCTCGTGCTGCAAATGCTCGAAGGCCCTCGAAGCGGAGGGCTGGGTGCCATCAGCAAGGAAGGACTCTCCTTCTCGTGGCGACGCCCCCCTTTAAGGGGCCCTTCGGCGGAGGGGCTTGAGAGGCCCCCCCCTCCCGCCCTTGGCGTCGAAGGCCTCCTTCCAGTGCCTTCGGCGCTGAGGGAACCACCGCTCCAGGGCCCTCCGTCGCTGACGAAGTGGGGGGGCCCCCCTTGCTTTGTCCGAATGTCGGAAGGGGGTTCCGTCTGCTGGCTGTACGGAATGAGAGGACTCTGATTCTGAGCCCACAGCGAGATCCCGGCGGCATACGGCCCATGGAGGCCTCCCGCGAAATCCTGTGATACGGAGGAGATGCTGCTTGCCTCTGACGACCTGCTGCCACTCAAGGGAGCGGCCTGCTGTCTAGGGCCGCCTCCGTGGTGGGCCCCCTGGGGGTTTCTCGAGAGCAAGGGCTTTGCAGTAAGCGCTGCCGCCACTGCAGTAGGCCTCGGGTTGTACCTGAAGATCTTGCAAGCCACCGTAGCGGACCCCATATGAGGGGCCCCCCTAACCCGAGCCTTGTGAACCGCGGCAAAGCCGCCCCCGCCAACGCAAGGCCCGACCGAGACTGCGGAGGACGCGATGATCGGCACTCTCTCGCTCATCTGCTTGAGGTGTCGCCGATTATGAGGCATAAGGGGGTCTCTGTGGTCCGTACAAGACCACAGATAGCGGAATACACTGAGCAGAAAGCACCGTGTGTGCCTGTCCTTCAGGCCCACAGCCCTGAGCTCGGCATCGCCAAGCGAAGGGATGTCGCTCCCGCTGACTCTGTTTCGTTTGAACAGAACCGCCTCGTGCTGCATGCCCAGAAGCCGCAGGAAGTAGGAGAGCGTTATACAGGACCACTTGTGGCAATCGGAGGCGCGCAAATACGGCTGGGCTCCCCCCCAAGGAGAGCCCGCAACTCCAGGCGTCAGCGTGCCTCGTTTGCTGCTTCCCCGACGCACACCTTCACATAAGGGTGTCTCTTCGGCCGCCAAGTTCTCTTGCGTCGTGAACTCGGGGAATGTGGCTCCCCTCCTATACAAGCGACGGCGGGCTGTTGCGGCCGCTGCTTCGGCTGCTGCCGCATCGGATGGATCTGCGCATGCTGCTGCTGCTGCTGCTGCTGCTTCTGCTGCTTCTGCTGCCGCCGCTTCAGCTGCCGCGGCCGCAGTTTTCTTTCCACTGACGCACGTCTGCGTTCGACGGGTGCTGCGCAAAGAACTTCGAGCTTCTGAAGCGGAGGGCCCCTCGGCCGCGTCGCCCCTGGCCTCGTGGTCCTCTAGGGGCCCCTTCCCCCGTTCTACGGAGCCGCTCCCCTCACGCTGCATCAATGATGACGCCGCGTCGCTGGGCAAGTCAGAGAAGGAAACTCTTCCATGACTCATTGAACCCTCGTCCTCCTCCTGATCCATCTGCTGCCGCTGCGCCACGCCTTGCTGCATCATGCCTGCATCTGGGCAGCTCGCCACGCTGCACCTACTGCTGTCACTGGTGCTCGGGGCACCCCGCAACAGGCCAGCTTCGTGTGCAGCTGCCGCAGCAGCCGCTGCCGCAGCAGCCGCTGCAGCTGTTGCTGCCGCTGCAGCCTGTCGCATCTGCCGCGAATGGGCACCCCCCGTAGCAGCAGAAGGAGCCGTAGAAGCAGCAGCAGAAGAAACCGTAGAAGCAGCAGCAGGAGCCGTAGAAGCAGCAGGAGGGCAGGAGCTTCCTGCGCTATTCAACCTGAGGAGTCCTCCACCTCCGCCATCCTCATCTTGGAGAGCCTCCATATCCGTGACCATTATCGTGAAGGCGGAGGCTGCGTGAATCGTGAAATGCTTCTGCTTCCCGCGACGTACCTCCGGCATCCCGCTGCTGTTGGCGTTGCAGTTGTTGCCTGTGTTGCTGTTGCTGCCGCCGGGGCTGTTTGCTGGCGCTGCAGCAGCAGAGGATGATGTGGCAGCCAGAGTGCTGCACTTACGACTCCTCCTCAAGCCCAGCTGCTGTTCGTGCTTGCTCTGCTGCTGTTGGCGCATGTGTTGCTGCGGATACTGCTGCTTCTGCAGCTCGAGTTTCTGTTGCTGCGGATACTGCTGCTTCTGCTGCTGCTGCTTCTGCTGCTGCTGCTGCTGCTGTCCACCCACAGGAACAATGAAGAAGTCGCTGTCGCTAAGCACCGAGACGCCACACACCTCGTTCAGCTCGCGGAACCCAAATTCGGTGGCAAGTTCATGATAGCAAATATACCAACCAAGAACTGTGTCATTCTGCCACTGCCCCTCGAAGAGCAGCCTCTCTTCATTCGCTAACAAACCCCAGCCATGACGCTTTGATCGGCGCACCTCGCCATAGTAATAATAAGAACCTCCGCCTGATGCGTCTGTAAGACCACTAGGCCCCGCGATCGGCGGTGTTCCCACAAGAGAACCCTTTGTGTAGACGGACGCGCCTACGCAACTACTACTACTGCTGCTGCTGCTGCTGCTCATGCTCATGCTCATGCTGCTGCCCGCCTCCGAATTGGCTCGGAGAGGGAGGCCCCCATGGTAGGGCCCCCTGCCGCCGCACACGGCCGAGGCCCACTGCGAATCTCCAGGGGGGCCCCCCCGGATGCCGCCTCCTACCAGCGGCACCGAGCTGCTGTCTGAGGCACCGCTGCCTGTCTCAATATGAATCCCCCCCATATCCGATACGCGCATGGCCGCAACTGTCACTCCAAGAGACGCCGCGGAAACTCCCTGGCCTTGTGACTGGGGGGCCCCCCGGGAAGAACCAGCTGCCCTGCGATGCTGCCCCCTCATCCCGCCTGTGCCCGAACGCGCACTGCTTCCGCTGTGGATGCTCGTCTCGGCAGCATGAGGCCTTCTCTGCTTTTCGTGTGGCGGCTGCCCCTGCTGGAGCAAGGCCGAGGGGACGGCGCCAGCAGCAGCAGGCTGGGGCGCACGGATTTCGTTGCTGCTCCTGCTGAAGGAGCGAATGAAGCGCTGCAGGAGACTCGCGCCGCCTTGAGGCCTAGGGGGCTCCGTTTTCAGCCTCCTATCAGGCCTCCTGAGGAATCCTCCAAGGCCGTAAGAGCGCTGCTGGTGCTCCTCCTCCCCCTCGCGCGCGGAAGTGGCAGCGGCAGTAGCAGTGGCAGCAGCGGCTGCCTGGAGGCGCTCGGGAGTGGCACTGCTAGAAAGCCTCTGCTGCAGCGCAGCCACAGGCTCTGGGCAGTCGCTACGCGACCGCGTACTTCGAGGCCTCACGGCTTGCACCTCCGCTGCTCCCGACGCAGATCTGTGAAGAAGGGCTTCCTTGAATTCTCCGCCATCCGATTCGTTGAGGCTGCCGCTATCACAGCAGCCCGAGGAGGTGCCCTCCGAGGGGCGGCTCGGTGGCGCAGCCAGCACGGAGGGGGCCGCCCTCAGAGAAAGAGAATCCATTGAATGCGCCAGAGAAGCTGAGGCCTCTGTCTGCGCTGCTTCTTCGACAGCCGAAGTCGCTGCTGCAGTTGCCGCACTCCCCTCCATCTCCCTGCAGCAGCCGCATGCGCCGGCTAGCTCCAGCAGGGGCCGCTGCTGCGGCCGGCCCTCCTGCTGCGTGCGCTCCTGAGAAGCAGAGGCCTCAGACAGCACATCGGGAGGCGAAGAGAAAGCTGCCTTAGTAGCCCGTCTCATTGCGCCTTCGCGGCTCTGTATAACGCGGCACGCAGAGGGAGGCGTCGGCGGCAGAGGGGGAGCCGCCAGCGAGCGTGATCGGCACCGACACAAAGATGCAGAGGCCGAAGAGGGGCAGCTCCCTACCCATCTCCCTCATGCACAGAAGGCGGGGTAGCAGCAGCAGCTCCTATCGCCGTGCTGCTGCCCTACCCCCTCACGAGACACTGCCGCCGCTGCCGGTGGTGTAGGTGCAGTGATCCCCCCCTCCACCCGCTCGCAGCGGCTGGCGACACCCCGCCACGAGGAGCTGCACGGAGCCGGCGTGCAGGGAGCTGCGACTGCTTCCGTAAGCAGAGGACACAATACACGCGACAGAGATCCCCCGCTGGCTGCGGAGGCACCGCTACAGTGCAGCACAAAGTGTTGGCCTTCTGTAGCAGCAACAGCAGCCGTGGAAGGTGGAGGTTGGCGATCTGCGGGGCAAGAAGTTGGTGGACGGCAGAGAGAGGGGAGAGAGCGGGGAAAGAGACCCCAACGTCGGAAGAGATGCACCAGCTGCAGCAATAGCCTGTACGTACTGATGACGCTACCGCGGCTGCGGGGCGACTGTTGAGTGGGAAGGGCCCCCTTTTAAGGGGCCAATAGATGCAAAGAGTACCACAGCGACAGTACAGAAATCAATGGCTGCCGCTCTTTCGTTTCGGTCTAACTGCTAGACCCTAATCCCTACATCCTAAATATTCAGCTAACGGGACGGTAGCAGTGGCAGCAGAGGTACGCAGACCGAAGCGCCTGGAACGTCTGTAACCGAGATACTTCTTTTAATTGTGAGACCAGCAATCAAATGGAGACCCAGAGACCCTGTTGTGCAATAGACGCAACGAAAGGGCATGCAGCGGCTGCAGCAACAGCAGCCGCTGCTACTGGCCCTGCTGCCTGTGCTGCTCGTGTGGCTGATGCCTTGAATAGTCCGAGGTGTATGCTGCAACATCAACACTTCTGCCTTCCTAGAATAATAAGGCCCAGACTCTGCCGCAGGAACATAGAAAAAGGGATGGAGCGACGGCCGCAGCCGCACCAGTCGCAGCAGCTGCAACTCTTGCTCCTTTTGTGTACCCCGCTTGCTGCTGTCTGCCTGGCAGATAATCGATGCGCTTTCCACACGGTTGTTGTGCATCATAAGTCGGACTTTTGATCGTAATTATTCGCTACGCTATCGCTGCGAGTCTTGCAGAGCAGCCTGCTTTGGAGTGCGCCGCTTTAGGCTGGTGCTGCCGGTATTGCGAGCAGCGGATTAAAGCAGGCGTGAGAAGCCCCTTGCCACTGAACGGCCTCTGCGCTAGCAGCATAAAGCCTGCTTTTCGGCGCAGTCAAGCAATCGGGGTGTGGGGCTATGACAATGCATTGAAGACGCATGTAGCTCACAGCCGTCCGCCCGTGCGCTCAAGCAGGAGGAAGTACTGCGTCAGCGGCCAGCAATGAGAATTCAACCAACTGACACGTGCTGCACTGCTAAGTTGCTAGTACCATTGAGACTTGCACGTCAGCCCTGACCCCAAAAGCACAGCTAAGCAGCTGCTCCTGACACTGACCTCAAATATTTGCATAAACTGTGAACGCCCGTTGATATGCCATCTTTCCTAAATCCCCTTCCTTTTCTTATAAAGGAGCTGTCCGTCAGAAACGCTACGTCGGACTTCATAAGGACGCCTATTGGCAGTTCCCCTCCGGGTGACGAGGGTGGACCCGCCATCGGTGGAGCGGGCTAAGGCACACCAATGCTATTTCTATTAGACTGGGCGTATTTAATTAAGAATCTCCAAAATTTTGACTATTTGGTTTGGCTGTTCGTATATCTTATCGTAGAGCACTGTATGGTTGATTGAAGAGGACGCAATTTGTGTGTGCATGTGTGCTATTTGCTACGTGGAACTAGCTGTGAGTGCTCGTAGTGTTGCGGAAGCGGAGCTACAGCCATTGCAGCTGCCCGTCTTCCTTCATGCACGAACTCTTCAGGCGCTTGGGCAAGGCAGGGTGGGAACCCTTCTGCAGAACATTCAGCAGGCAAGGTCAACGCAATAGCTAATGCGCGGTAGGATGGTACAGGTTATAAGCCGATATAAGGGTTACGGATGCTTTAATGAGGTTATGTCGACCAGAAAGGAATGGCATCCGCGAAGATGGGTAAACAATCGAAGATTTTATCAGGGTGTTTGATATGTTCCTCGCATTGTGCCTCCTGGACACAGAGAACGTGGTGTCCTTAGGAGCAGGTCTGCTGGAAGGTGAAGCAGTTCACAGGAGGATCTATTCATGTAGAAGACATCCTGTGCCACAAGCCCTGACTCATCGGCTTACTCCAACATCCGCTCAACAGCAAGCTTTGGTAGAATTGGGAAAGCTGAAAGGGGAAGCAAAATAGATCGATATATCGCGATATATGAAACTCTGTTTGGCGAAAGCCATTGCGCAGACGAACAGCTGCCTGATCAGGGGCTTCTTAGTCATACTCGAAGTATCATGCCAAGTGGTTGTAGAATGGGCAGCGACAAAGATGTTGAGCAAGGGACCGATGGTGCTTCCGCCAACGATGAACTACTGGATATTTAAGGAGTAATTGGGCGCAAGTCCTGCGTCTTTGGTTAAAAGAGAACCCTGAGGAATGAGCACAAGGAAGGCACCCCGCTAGTTGGTAAAGAAAGCACATCAGGAAAATTAAAGACCCCAACGTAGGATGCGATGCAATGAAGGGTGTCCAAAGGATAGAGCCGCCATTGGGGACCTACCACGGGTCAATTCTGCATCAATATATGCTATGTAAGTGCTCAAGGATTGCTAACGCTACTTGAAGCTGGGCGTAAAGTGAAGTTTAACCCGAGGAAAAGGCAAAGAAGTGCAATATAATTGTTCACTCCCTAGCAGAGTCCCTGTGACTTAGGTGTGTTGACGGGTGTCGAAATGTAAAGATTCTTCAAGGCTTCGGCAGATAAATGCCACTTGAGATCGGAATCGGTCCTGTTAGCATGGTCCGTGATTTCGATGTTGGATTCGTCTGCCATTACTTTGTCCTAGCTATGCCCTGGTCGAGCCTATGGATGGTGAGCATGTGGCCGGAGCTGCGCGCTTTGGATGTTAATGCGGGAGGACACGCTAGGTAGAGCCACACATTTGTGTGCAAACCAATATTTCTTTTATCTGTGGTGAGCGGGGTATAGTCGGCGCCTTAACTTGGTGAGCCAGAATCTTCTGGCGGGTGGCTCACCAGAGCGTTATGAGAATACGGTTCTGAGCATGCATGCCTTTTACTGGCTCTCCACCTGTTCGTTATGAGAGAACTTTATTTAGCTTCCAGCCCAGTAAGATGAGAAATGGGCAAATATAGAGGGGCAACAAGTGGATTCGCTCAATAGTAACGAGCTGCCAGCAGGTTGGCCAACTGTTGGTCGTCCAGCGCACGTCACCAACATAACCACCGGGTCAGGCTCAAGTAATGATCCGCATAGTCAAAACCCCAACATCACGAAAGTATGTTCGGTGTCCAGCGGATGACTTGTTGTAAAAAGGTCAGTTGCTTGAAGAAAGCAATGCGTTTTGGGTGCAGCTAGGTGTCGGTGCTGAAAAAGAACTATAGTTAGAGCAGGTACTAATATTTTAAGCCCCTGAACAACTTCACTGTAGACCAAAAGCCTCCACTGCCTCAGAGTGCCGAAGTCCTTGACAAACCACACGATTTAACAACCATATTGACACATGACTATACACACGCCTTCTCACAGATTCCTATCCACCCTTATGACGGAAAGAAACAGCGGTCCGCACCGGCACTGGCAACCTTTAGTGTACATGTATTTTGCTGGAAATTGTTGTTGCTCTAGGCTGAGTCTACCGGGGGTATTCCAGATTTCACTGAACCTTCCAAGCAGGGTTGGTTATCCTCTACACAGAGACCATCTTGCCTTTCGGCCGAACCGCTCAACAGGTTTTTCAGCAACTACGGCGTGTGCTTCAAAGATGAGGAACAAGCAGCGATCTCTGGAGGCACACAAGTACTTGTTTTCCATGATATCAACGGTGCTTGTAGCATTCACCGTGTTGTGGCTGCAGAAATTTAGCCCAAAACTAGCGTAAATTCGAGTACACAAGGCACGGCCTTCAGCGCTACACACCCATAAGGACGGCGAGGATATCTTTGGGCTTGCAGAAGTTTATTTTTAGACTGTCCATACCGATGCCCTTTGGCTAGTGTACTTGAGAAAGCCCAGTCCGACCTATACACAGGAGGCTGATGCTGCAGTAAGGACGATTATTGGCTGCCTTGCAGCTCCGCCAGTACGTGGGCTGCCCGCTTATGAGCTTCGTTTTTTCCTCATAGCCAATGCATCTGACTTATCGGTAGACGATGGAATATGCTAACAGGTTACGGATTATCCAGAGCGCCAAACTATTGCTTGTTATTCTAATCGCTTCACGATAACCGAATAACGGTGTCCAGTGCGGGAAGAGGAATTCTACACGACATGGAGGGATATCCACAATTCCCTACACATTTTATTCGAGTGTCATTTTGCTGTCTAGACCGACCCTCAGCCTTTGATGTACTCCACGAAGAGCTTTCAATATTTTGATAAACCCGAACTGGTCCTCTGATCTGACCCCTCTTCTACTATGCTTCTACAGTAAAGTGTACTTGGAACAGCACTCATGAAGTCGCGAACCCGCTGTTGGGACGCCTTAGCAGTTCCCTATTGTGTACCACAATTGCTGTTGTCTGTTATGATTGACAGTTTTGATCTCAACTGCATAAGTCTTGTGTTTTTGATATCGGTGCATCAGCTACTGTTCCCGAAATCCAGAATGGCAAGGGGTGAAGAACTGTCACGTTGACTATGATTGCTGGGGTTCAAAACGATGCGGGCACTCCTTTGCTTGTACATTTCAACTTATCCGCAACGTGACTTGGCGCGAAGCAGATAATGTTGCTCTCTCTGACCATGATAAGGCCCCTAATGCATTCGAAAGGCTCTCACACCCTTTCTGGTGGCCTAGAATCCCTCCCTGGCACGGGAGTATGCACTATGCCCAGATTGTAGGCAGTGGTAGCACCGAAATTTCTTGGACCACGCCTTTTGCAAATCCTTTCAATTTCTACGTGATGCACACTGCTGTTATTATGAATTTTATTCTTGGACTACTGGGGCGCAAGGGTCAGGATAAATTTTACGCCTTTGTTGATACACACAACAAATATGCCCGTTTTATGCTTCGCGCCAGTTCTGTCACGACTCAACAAGTCGCTCAATTATTTTCTCCTTATGTTTGTAAGATCCACGGATCTTAAAAAAAGAACCAACAGGGATAGGTTCCCAAAGTTCGGTAGTGCATTCTGGCGTGGACGTGCACATTGACTATAGGGTTACCACTGAGAATCAGTGTAAACAGATGGGCACATAAAGTGCACCCGCCGTACTCGCTGCCCATGTTTATGATTCTGCGCTCACGAACCGACTGCTTGACATGATTCGTTTTCCTGTGACGAACAAATTTGTAATACAGCAGTACACTTGTCCACTGTTTGCTCCGCTGCATCGCTGGCCTGCACCGAGGAGCCTCTTTCCGATCTAGGCCTGTACCGGTGGTCCGGAGTCACCAGCCACCCTTAACAGGTACAAGGGATCATCGAGAAAACAGCTGGTTTGTGTACGCGAGTGTATGCGCAAAATTCAAGAAGCACAAGCATGAAGCTATGGTAAGCGGCGATAGGCGTGTGTCTCAAGCCTGGAGACTTGATCCTGGTGGCTGAGCAGGCTTTCTTAGGTCCACCAAAAGGCGACCAAAAGAACAAGCTTGCGGCCAGGTGACTTCGAACATTTCTGATTTTCTCACGAGTCATTGTTGTTCCGCATCGCTCGAGGGTTTTGCTATGTAGGCAAGTGTTACGTGTGGAGGCGGATGAGAGGCGGAAGATCTACTGGGAGCCCTAGAAGTGCTGATGTCTGGGACTGTTGAGCGTCGAGGGCACCCTACAAGCTTCTGTTGTACGGGGGTGGGAACGCCACCATAAGTCGTTAACATAGAAGCACTTGCAGGCTTCGTTGCCTGCAGAGCAATTCGCTGCTCAGCTTGGCCAGCAACGCCAGTTGCCATGGATGATACTCATCGCGTTCCTTGGTGATTGCCCTTCCTCAGCCCATGTTCTGGGTGAAGTTGCTACCTTGATCCAAGGGTGTTGCTTGGAAAGCTCCCAATTGATGTTGTTAGGGTGTTCTCCATGCTCAGATTCATACTTAGCCCCTCACAGGTAGTCTGTCCCTATGTTCTTCCACAGGCCTTCTTTTGCCCTTTGAACTCGACTAAATCACATGCACTGGCTGTCTTTACATCCAGCAAATATTGCTCTAGGGACATAAAGGCACTGGTAAGCCGGTGTGTATTTTCATTCCGTTTACGAATTACGAGGCTCACACATCCTAATGCTCCACCAACAATTATCCATCGCTCGGCCAAGGTTGTGCTGTTTGAGCCCCTCGTTCGTTGTTGGGTAGTGCGTGTTTCTTTCATCCTAATTCTCTTTAACGGTTGGCGCCCAGTTTTGTCTATCAACCTGCAATATTTTTGCCCTTTCACCTGCCTGGGTGGTGGTTATGGGGTAGGAACCCTTTGGCTGTCTTGCATGCAGTTCGTCTCGACGTACAAATACAAATCACAAGGGCGTCTTTTTGGAAATAGGGAGCGGAACTTTAGCGAACCAAGCAACACCTAGATACTTTCTACTACCCAAGTTAGTTTACTAAGAACCTGTAAAGAATTGACTACTTGGTTTTGCTCTTGGCAGACCTGGTCAATCGCAGACTATTGTTCGCCCGATACAAAAGAATGCAGTGTTGTGTGCATGCACGCTATATGCTCTACGCAGCTAGCTGTAAACGCATGGAGCGCTTATAGGATGCAGCAACGGGCACCGTAGCTGTGTCCCCCTCTCTTTGAGTTTGAAGTCTGGGGGTGCGAGGAAGGGAAGGCGCGAGTGCGTTTGCTAAGCACTCCATAACTGTCCTTTAATATTTAAAAGTCTAAAGTTAAGTGTCTACCTACAGAGGCCTTGGAATGAACTTTACATTAGGGTCCGCAACAGATCCTTAAGAGCCCTAGCCGAACCCCTGTGGGAACACCCAAGAGTGCAAAACCTGCAGAAAACACTCTTGTGAGTTCCAGCTGCACGCCAAACGGGGAACTTCTGCTAAAGTCGAAGGTCGAGGAGCGAGTTGATTCCTGGTGCTTTGGAAGAGTCTACCCCACAGGTGCAAGGTGGATGTGTCCATCGACGTGAGAGCTCCTGCACTGCACTCCATTCCTGATGGTAGACAGCGCCTCCGCGTGCACTCACGTTGGGGGGCCTGCGTTTTTCTTGCTCCCCGCAGCGGCAGGTCGATGCATCTGCAGCTAGGCAGTAAAACCCACATCTGCCCCAGGAGGCTCCTCTCACAGCATCGACTGTGGCTCGCTGGAAGAGCTCAAAGGCCGAATACCCTACGTAGCGTGGCACATAACCCGACGAGCGTTTGAGCCGGATTTGCGAAGAACCACTCACGAGAGAAATTCCTGGTTGGTGGTGTACTGGCACGTCTCGCGTATCAACAGTCCTCAATCTCAAGGGCATGGCAATTAGTGCTATGCGCCGAAAGAACAATTTGCCACCTCAACGTCTGCCCAAAGACCTCTGCAACTTCTCTCTGCACTGCGTCTCTGCTCTGACTCCGAAGCAGCCCCCTGTCTGCACTCTTGCTGCCCCCTTTTCCTTTCTAGGGTTTGACATGATTTCTGGAAGACCCCCTGCCTGCCCCTTAAGGCTGTATCTCTATCTTAAGCCCCTTCAGCCGCAGGAGCGCCTTCCTTCCCGCACCCCCTTCGGTCAGTCCTACAGGCGGTACCAATGGCACACTGCGCCCGCTTCAGGCCCTGGAGGGCCGCGCCGGCCTAGGGGGCCCCACAGGCCCTTGAGCAGGGGCCCCCGCAGGGCCCCTGCTCTCGACCTGCTGGGGGGCCCCGCCTGCCCCGGGAGCGTACCACTTGTCGCTTTCTTGCGGCTGCTGCTGCAATTCAGCAGCAGCAGCCGTAGCGGCAGCGACTGGCGGCGCCGCCGCAGCCAGCATAGCTTGACGCTTCCTGTTTTGCTCCTCTCGCTCTTGAATGAGCTTCCTGCTGTCTGGATGGACTTTGAATCCAAATATCTTGGGAATGTAATAGACGGGGGTGCTGTTGCTGGTGCCTGTATCGCCACGGCCCGCAGGCGCAGCCCCTTCCGTTTCCTTCTCCCCGCTGTTGGTGCCGCTGCCGCGCTGAGAGACACCGGCCCCCGCTAGGGGAGCTGTGGGAGGCTTGGAAGGCAGCATTTGCGGATAGGCCATGAAGAAGAGAGAAGCGACAGAAGTTCCGAAAAAGGCCCCATCTATATTATTTAGATAGGACGAACGCGGGGGGTGGTACAGCTCCTAAAACCAGGGGCCGCACAACACGCATCAGGGAAAAAAGCGCGATTCGCTCATACTACGAAAGGGCAGTATTCGCCACCAGCCACGGTCACACACAAAGCGGCATCCGAAAAAAGCTTCTCAGCACATGTTCCCCACGCGGCAGGAGGAGCCCCTGGAGCCACTGGCACGAGGACCGAGCAAAAGAGACAGAGGCAACTCACATTGCATCTTGCACAAAACAGCTTCACGGTGTGCAGGTTCGGCGTGTCAGTAAGCGCGCAAGGAACAAGATGGGCAAAGTCGCACAGCGCGTTCGGGCAGTTCTTCGCGTACGCCTGAGCGGCAACTTTCTGCTGCAGGAGGCCTAGACCTAACGCGCAAACACCGACAGGCAGGAGGCATGCAACAATATGCAGGAACACTCGCCACAGCCAAACGGCGGCGTATCTAGGGCGCTTTTTGCGATCGAGAAAAGCTGATTATGGCACACCCCGCACACAGATATACACATCTACAAACATACATATACACATGCACACATATAGACATACATATACACATGCATGCATCCTCAGAAAAAGATGGACAAGAAACTTGGCACAGGAAGCTGTCAATTGCTCAGTTAGCCATAGACGGAGGCCTAGAGAGCGAAAAGAAGGCAAACGGATACTTTGAGGGGGTGGCACCTCGAAGGGCGACCCTCCTGTGCATGCCAAAGTGCATGCATTTTTTGGGTGCAACCATATACGGACGGATATAATGTACGTGCGTCTAGCTTTTCTGCGAGGCGGCACGGCAGGCAGGCACTGTTGTGAGGGGGGAGGACTTGATGAGAATGTGGCAAAATGTGTGCGCTCGGTGGATCGATGGACGGGGGCGACAAGCAAGGCCTCAGTGTGTCTGCCTTATGGAGCCAGATGACTGATACACGGCAAACATGTCAGCACCTGTATTACGGAAAAATTTGTGTTCCTCGTTTTGCCGGCAGCAGCTTCCCAGGAGCTCGCTGTTGCAGGAGGCGGAGGGAGTGGCGAGGAGCTCTCGCCATACCTTTGGTGGTGAGGATGAAGCGGGCATGAATCAAGCCAAAGAGGAGGGCCGCACTCTTCTCAATATACGCGAAAGACACGGAATCCGAAGGACTGTCATCCGAGAGGTCGCCTTCCACAATTAATGACAATGCCTTGTCGTAGTATGGCACTTGGGTGGAGAGGCCTGCGGAGGCAGCACCCCAACAGCAGCGGGCGAAGGAACGCACAAACAACACCCCCGGATACAGTTTGGCAGTTCGCACATTGTGACCACTCAAAAGGAGGACGCTTAAAGGCGGTGAGAGAAGCAGACTTCCTAGGGAAGCCCATACTACGACGTCCACCTACTACTGCTGACGGCCGGAGCGTTGCAGGAGCGAACCCGCCGAGACACGAGAAAGCCGATACATGCGGCATACATGCAAAGGAGAAAAAAAAGAAAAAAGAAAGAGGCTCAGCGAATCAGGAGGGAGAGCAAGGTGGCTTCAATCTTACCGGTGAGGTTGAAATCATCCCGCACGAAGTCTTCGTCCACAAACACAAACATCTCGTTCCCCTTGAGCCCGCAAAACCACTCTATCCACGTCATCTGCTCGACATGCCCACCACAAAACTCCTCACAGACACAACTGATAACACCAAAGCCTTCAGTCGCGGAGCAGAAAGCGCTGAAACCCACTGGAAGCACCCGTGAAGAGCAGACAGCCCCGTGCCGCTGTTTCTCGTTATTCCGCCAAACAACGACGAGCTTCTCCCCACAGCAGAGTTCTCGCAAAACTAGAGAAAACAAGCCAGACAGAAAGAATCCCCAAAGGCGAGACTAGGGCCCTACACCTCAAACCTAGTAGAGGCGTACATCTTCCTCGAGGTCACTGCCTGTGAGATCCGAGAGCTCCTCATTCTGGCTGGGGTTAAGGTCACCGCTGCTGCCTTGAGAATCTTCCCCAGCCGCTGGAGGTGCGACCCCCCGGATGCTCGACTCCATGATGGGGTGGCGCCTGTGGTGTAGAGAGGCTGCTGCGGCTAGGGCTGCAGAGGCGACAGGGAAGAGGACGGCGATGCAGCGGGGGGAGGCGACTCTCCCCTTGCTGCTGCTGTGCCTGTAAGGCTGCTCTGCAGGGAGGTGCAGCAGAAACTGCTGCTGCACGCGGAGCCTCGTCGGCTTAGCACTTGGACCCTGAAGCTTCACAAACACGGCTGATACAGCAGCAGCAGCAGGGGGTGCAGCAGCTGCTGCTCTTGCTGCCGGTGCAGGGGCCCCCCACCGCGGAAAGCGAGCAGATAAGGAAAAAGAGGCGCCAGAGGATGAAATAATGTATGTATCCCGAGGTAGACTGCGGATTAGTGTTACAGTCGCGTGGCCGGGTGCACTGGCTGCTGATCCGGCGCGGCAGCAAAGACAGACGGTGAGTTCGCTGCCGATGGTGCGGTTGCTGCTGCACAGGAAGCATAGACAGTTAATGCCAGGAGCACAAAGGTGCCCTCAACAAAGGCAGCAGCCGGAGCAGCAGCCTGTTGCTGCTGCTGCGGCTGCTGCTGCTGCTGCTGCTGCTGTAGTTGCTGCTGCTGCTGCAAACAGCCGCAGCAGCGTGCTGCCACTGGATGCGGCCGGCTGGGCATATCCCCCGGGCCTTCTCCTAATAAAGCAAAATCGTTACAGAATCCGATTCTATAGTAGAAAGCGATTTGCTTCGCGGGTCTAGTGGTAGCGGCTGCAGCAGCAGCATCACCACCACTCCCACCTTACAGCTGCTGCTGTACGCAGAAGTCTCTTGTGGGACCTTGCAGCAGAGCAGCAGCAGCGACTGGTGGCTACAGTTTAGCAGCAGCAAAAGTAGCGCTGTCCCCGAAGCATACGGGGTTTTTGGCGAAATAACTGGTTTTTCCATTATTCTAAAGGAGACATCGGCAGTAGGAAGAGCAGAAGCTCGACAAACCTTCTGCGGCTGGCCTAGCTAGTTGCCGAGCGGCCGCAGCCTTATGACGAGGATCCTGGGGGGCTGGCAGACTCCCTTTTGTATTTCAGCGAGTCAACTTGGCTCTCTTCGTGGTACTTCTCTCCCTCTTTGCATGGGGGAGAGAGACAGGAGCAGTAGGGGTAGCCTGGTATCCTCGGTCAGTGTTGTTGTTGAGCCATCGGGAGCAACAGCAAAAGCTTGTACAGGGAGGGCTCCTTGAGTCTGTGAGGATCTTGCCGCACCTCCCAGGCCAGTGCGAAAGCAGCCGTTGAGCGCTGCGGGAGGGCTGCAACGCTGCATGCTTTGCTGCTCCTGGTTGCTCTCTGTGTGTTTGTGACTGGACCTGCTCGTATTACTCCCCCTTTTCCCTCGAAGATGGGGGTTAGGGGCCTCCACCCCGGATGGCTGGGGCTTTGTGTCTTCTTGCTCGCGGCAGGAGCAGCAGCAGCTGCAGATGATGACGCCGACAACTCAGCAGGTCTCCCTTTTGCTGCTTCCTACACCGACGAGCCTGAGGAGAGTGGCGTGCCCGAGGTTAAGCGGGAGCTGGAAGAGGCAGCCAGAGAACAAAAACAGCAGCGGCGGAATGGGGAGCAGGAGAGTGGTGACTCTGATAAGAGTGATGACGTTCGCATGCAAGTCTCCAGCAGCAAAAGCAGCGAGGCCATCCCCCTCGACTTTGATGGAAATAGCTGCATCATCTTTGCAGCGGAAGAAGGCGACAGAGATCGGTGGGCATGTGTTCATGATGCATCTCCCTCTCTCTCTCTCTATAGCGGCAGCACCAGCTGCAGTTGCCAGCACGCACAGCCTCGATCTGTGTTGCAACTGCATGGCAGCCAGCCAGGTGCTGCGAGGGGGGCGGGCACAAACAATAAGCGAGGCTTCCAGCGCAGGAGTCTTGAATACTTGAGTCTTTCAGCCTTCGACTGTAGCTGTCACCGGACTGGCCGGCAGATATCTGCCGGAGGTGTGTCTGATCGTTGTGTTACTTTCTCCGAGTGCAAATGCACGGCTTGTGGTGTGATTTTTAGGTGTCATTGCCCGGAGGGGTACGTCCTCTGCAGCTGGATGGATGTGCGGGAGGTGCAGCTGAAGCTGGAAGCCGCATCACGTGAGGCGGCAGAAGCTGCGAGGGAAGAAGCAGCAGCAGCCGAGCAGGGAGCAGCGACAACAACGGTAGACAGCAGCTCGGAGAGTGACTTTGTGAAGCGTGTGGAGGAGAGTGCAGCCGCATCTGCAGTCTCCGCTAAGGCTCCTGCCTGGCTGCGGTCTCTGTGTGATACTTCGGACTATGGGTTCAAGGGGTTTGCAGTGTACGTGGACTACGAAGTGTATATACGTTGCAGTGCAGAGACAGACACAGACGCCCCTTCTTTCGAGTACAAGCACTTGCCGGGTAAGAAAGGCGTCATGCTGGCCTTTACTTCTTGTAGCATTTGCCTTTTAAAGAAGCATTCCACTTATTTGTCCCACTGTGCCTTCTGGTTGTAGCCATTTCTCTGTGACGCCTCATCGCCACTCTGCGCATTGTTGTTCTGCAGCTGCGTCTTGCACCCCTTTTCCTCCCCCCTTTTCTCAAACAGACAGGCTGCTGTTGGACTTGTGTTATGTGCGACGTGCAGGAGTCTTTGTGACGTCTACAGAGCTGGAGAAACTGCGGGCCGCTGATGCTCACGCATCGCCTCGCAGCTGCCACAAGGCTGATTTCTATCTATGTCGCCCTGCGGCGCAAGAAGACAACGCTGTAAGTTCAAGTAGTTGTCTTTGACCTCCAATATTACTGCTGAAGATGGGGAGTGTTACAGAGCTGCATGCTGGCTTATCCGGGGAGCTTCCGTTCTCCCCCAACGGCACGTGGCGAGCGCTGACGCATAAGCGACCCTCAAGGGCCTGCGTCTTCTATCTCATCCTGCTCTGCTTGCTGCTACCGCTGTGGCTGCAGGCCGTCGACTGTCTGCTGACAGAGTGGAGCGAATGGCAAGTGCCTTGCATCGATAACATCCAGAGGCGAAGCCGCAACATCATCCGCAGCGGTGAGGCTCGGAGACGTGCTGCTCGCGATTTGCCGCATTTGTGGCGCAAGACACTGGGAACGCTGCTCGCGATCTGCCTGACCTGACACCCTGGCTTGGCGGCTGTTGCATACGTGACTGGACAGTGCGTGCGGCGTTGAGCCTCTGTAGCGAGCGCCTTTTTGCGTGGTCGTGTGTGTGTTGTTGTTGGGACTGTAGGTCAGTGGGGAGGGAAACCGTGCTTATGGAACGGGCAGCAACCCCGATTGGACACCATAAGGGAGGAAAGGGCCTGTCCTCAGGAGCTGGTTGCCACGCAAATCGTAACGACAACGGAGGAGGTGCAAGAAAAGCTGCAACAGGAGCAGGAGTTGCTGAAGCAGGGTAAAGAGGAGCTGCAACAGGAGATCGAGCAGCAGGAAAAGGCCACTCAAGAGGAGCAATCCGCGCAACTGGAGGCATAGTGCGGCTCCTGGTTGCTTAGGGATTGGTGCAACTTCTGCGGCGACCCCTTCATAATTGCAGCACCCAAAATCTAAGTGGTGGCATATGGCGCACTGCATTGTGTATGTTTATATACCAAGTCTAAAGGAGTTGATGGAAATAACGTGCTGACCCTCTCCCCATGCTCGCGATTCGGTAGTATTTTCCGGGTGCTTCGTGTCACGAGCTTGTGCGTACGTTGGACGTCCACGGCATTAGCAGCATATTCACGTTTACATAGCACTGCATAAGCAGTTTCCAAGTACTCAGCAGCGACACCTGACACGGCAAGTCGTGGCGACGGCGGCTGCAACAGCAGCAGCGCGTCGTTGCTTCCTCCAGCACAAAGGCTCAAATCTGAGAAAAGGGTGGGTGGGAGAGTGACGAGGTGGTAGCTGGTGCAGGCATGCAGTGGCTGGCACCTGTTGAGTGCTGTGAGGTGTGCACTCATGCCTCTAGTACGTGATTAAATGCTGCATGCGGCTTCGTTATTCCTCAATCCCATGATCTACACCTTTTAAGTCGGCATCGGGGATTCCGAGAGGTTCGCACGGGGCTTTTCTGTGCCCGATACGCGCACGCGTCCTTCGCGGTCGTGAGTTGTGCCTTAGAGAGCTTTATAGGCGTGTACTGCATGCGTGTAGCAGTACGCATGCATTGTTGGACCTGCTTCGTGTGCGGGTAGACAACTGAGCATCCCCGAACACACGGGCCTTGCGAGTTTACCTACCATGGGGAAGACGCACGACACTCTTGGGCTCCCATGCAGGAAGCCAACAGAGTCGTAAGTCTTCTACCTAACTCGCACCTTTTCCTCTTCTTCGTTTTTTGTAAGGGGCTCCCGAGGGGGCCCCTCCTCGAGTACTGGAAGACGGGGGCCCCTGCGTCACCTGTATCATCTCCCAGCTTTTGGTGGGGGCCCTGGCTGCTGCCTTGTGGAGATAGATTATCTTCTCTTCCTGCGTCTTAATGGCATGCTGCAAAGACAACAACAAACTGCGACTTTCAGATGCCATTCGCGAGAGAGATGCCAGCAAGGGTAGTACGTAGGTAGGCGGGAAGAAAAGAGAATTGAACACTTTCTTGATGACTTCAAAAAATGAAAAAAGGCCTCGTAGCAGCCACCTTCACCAGTGCTGTCGTGCAGTGCAGGCCAAGTGAGTACACTGGCTATTCACGGAAAGACTAGTGTGGAGGTGATGCGGGAGGGGGGCCAAAAGGGAACACGTCGTTGTAAAGAGGAGGGAAGGAGCCAACGGAGACACTTCGAGTGCAATCATTACGCACGCAGCGACAGGACAGACCAAAACAGAGAGGGCCAGAGATGTGATGGGCTGTCCACGCATCTAGAGACGGGTGTGTGTATACGTATATGTGTATGTGCACGTGCATGTGTCCACGTGTGTGTGTATGTATGTATGCATGTATATATGTTCGCCTGTCGTACGTCAAGGTCCACGAGTTGTCTATACACCTCGCGTTCGCGCATGCGGTGAAAGGCGGTTCTGAGGGCCTTAAATGCCGCTGCAGAAGAGTAGAAGCAGCGCGTTAAGGGGTCAAAGTAGCGGGCGGGCAGGCCTGTAAGGGCGCAGCGAGACTTAGGAGGCACTGAAAAGAACAGCATCACCAGCAGATGTGCAGCACAGAAAGCATTCAGAAGCACATGCAGCCATGGAAGGCAGAGAGTGAAGCCTGATAAGCGCGACAAGGCGCACACGATCGAGAGCAGGTGCTGTTGGCGGCGCATGAAAATATATACACAAAGCATGTGCACACACACATATAAGTAAATATAAATATATACATACATACATGTATATATAAAGACATGCATAATAGACACGTACAAACACACAGAGGACGAACAGACACATACAAGCACAACACTTACACATGCACTTGCATACATGCACAAACACACATACATGCACACTTTCATACACTCACGAACATGGAACGGAAGGCATCGCGAAGCAGCTTTTTCCTGCATGTCTCGTTGCCGTCCAGCTAACCTGTTGGTGGTACTGCTTCGTATACAGCGGGGAGCCGTCCGTCTGTGAAGATGAGCAACACCTTTTCGTAGTCCTCTTCCTCGTCTGCCTCGGCTGCTGCTGAAACTGCCGTTTCTTCTGCTGACACTGCCGTTCCTTCTGCTGACACTGCCGTTTCTTCTGCTGGCACTGTCGTTCCTTCTGCTGACGCTGCCGTTCCTTCTGCTGACACTGTCGCTTCTTCTGCTCGCATGCCGTCTTGTCCGGTAGTTTCCTCTTGAGGCTTTGCTGCAGCTGTAGCAGCAGCAGCATCCTGATCGTCCTCGTTCGGCGGTCCTACTTGCAAATAGGAGGCCCATGAGACGAGCATTTCATAGGGGCCCTTGTAGGGGGCCCCCTTCCACTCCTTGTGGAGTTGGCGCAGTTCCCTGTGTTGCTGTTGCACAGTCAGAGCCTCTGCAGTCTCCTTCTCCGTCTTGTCTGCCAGTAGCAAGTGCTCTTCCTGAGACATCTCGGGTTGCTGCTGGTGCTCCCTGCTGCTTGTGCCTGCCGCTCCCCCCCCTCCACCTGCTGCTGCTGCTGCTGCTGCTGCTGCTTGCTGCTGCCTGCACACACGCAGTTGCGTTTCGACCGACTCGGTCTGCATGCGAGTGCTGGTGCGGGTAGACGTGATTCTTCTGGGGGGCCCCTCCCCGCCGCTGCCTTGCTGCTGCTGCTGCTTCTGCTTCTGCTGCTGCAACCGTTCCTTGCGTTTCTGCTGCTGCAGCTTTCTTTTGAGCGCCAGCTGGTAGAATGTCGCTGCCCCCTTCTTATGCTTCCTGGGACCGCCAGCCTCCTCTTCATCGGAGTCGCGCCTCTTCCGCTTGCTGCTGGACTGCGTCTGCTGCTCGTTCTCGCTGCTGTCGCTTTCTGGCACGTCGAAGTCGCTATCCACCTCCTCTTCTGCTTCTGCCTCAGCGGCAGCCTCGGCTACCGCGGCAGCGTCATATTCCTCGTCTCCACTCTCCTCTGCCCACGTATCATGCCCCCAGAACGCACTGTCTTTCTCCTGATCCTCCCTCAGCAGCCTGTTATAGCCCTTCCCACGAGTGGTCCTCTTCGGGAGCTGCAAGGCAATGCCAACTTCTTCCTCGGACTCCGTCTCCTCGTCTTCCTCACTGCTGCTCTCGTCCTCTGTGTCGTCCTGGAGCCTGCTTCCTTCATGGCTGCTCTCTCCGCCCCCGCTGGAGGCTGCGGCTTCCGGTGAGGCGTGATGGTGGTGGTGACAAAGCTTCGAATCTGGACCAGTCTCTGCACCGGCGCTGGAGACGTTGTTCTCTGTAGCTGCTTCGGCAGAAGACGCGCACGAAGCAGTGCCGCCAGAGAGACGCTTCCTGCCGCTGCTGCCCGACATAGCGAGATAAGAGCTCAAAAGACTGTGCGCTCCCGCCTCGCCGCTGTAGCATGCATGCGCGCAGGCCCCGAGGTTCTTTGAAGCAGAACTAGAGGGCAGCAAAGGGGAAGAGAAGGGCGCTGGACAGACCCCGTTGGCGAGCGAGTGCTGCTTCTTCCCTTCCCCCTCGCGCCTTCCCTCCCCAAAGGGCCCCTCCTCAGCAGCAACGTATTACGGTGGGGTGCACGAGGTAGGGGGGAGCAGGGGGAACGGGGAGGAACGGGAGGAGGGGGAGCGCGGCGCTTGGCGCTGGGAAGACAAGAGAAGCCGCTGCGTATGGGCAGCCTCAGGATGTGGCTAAGTGTGGGAACAAGAAGGCCACCGAGAAACTGGCGCGAGCAAAAGGCTGCCGCTGACGATGCATGTGCGCGTGCCACGACTCGTGGGGAAGAAGAATATGGAGGAAAGACGCAAAAAAAGACAACCAGGGGACGCAGCAACAGAGCAGCGCGCCAATACCACCACCTGCCACGGAAGGAGGGGGGCCCTGGCAAACCAAGCAGGATGTGCCCCCGTGCAAACGGGAGGATGAGGAGCGTCCAGGAGACTCAATATCCCATCAAATAGACGTGCAAGTACATTGAAGCTGTCTTACGCCCTAGCATTCGCCGCTGCAGCGACTCCTGCGCCAACGACATGCTCCGTTCCTGCAGCAGCACCGGCAGTAGCGCTCTGACCACAGGGGCCCCCCTCCCTCCCACTGGAGGCAGGATCACCCTGGAAACTTCGCAGAGAAAGCGAATCGCCCCTCGGATTTGTCCTTTTGCGTTTCTTTGTCAACTCTCAGCGCGGCCTAAGGGGCTTGCTGCGCAGATGGCATAGCCTTCACCCCAAACTGCAGCTGACCAGCGGCGAGCTCTTGGCAAGAGAGAGCAGCACCAGCAGCCCGCGCGCGCACGCTCGCAGCAACACAGCCGGCGATCTGCGCAAATCGGCGTCCGTCGGCTCAAGCAACACCGTGCAGTATTGCTGCTCCGCGGACGAGAGAGCAGCAGCAGCAGCAGGTGCTGCTGCTGCTGCAGCAGCACCTGCTGCCGCTGCAGCCGTAGCAAGTTTTAGGGTTTGGCTCACGTTCTGGCAACAGCGGCAGCTCGTGTACCAGCAAGCCGTCCAAGTGCGCTGACCCTCTTTCATGCAGGGGCCTCCTATCCCTCCACAGAGCTCCCACCATCTCCCCGCGAAGAAACGGACTGCAGCGCATGCATGCACGCAGTGCAGCAGCCGCAATTTCTCACTCTCCGTATTGTGTTAGGCTCCCCGGATACACCCCCACGGCGGCACTACTACCAGCGGCATCAAGTGTATCGGCGACCAGCTCAAGGGCTTCCTGCAGCTTGGCGATTCTCGCCTGAGAAGCAGCAGCAGCAGCAGCATCATCACCAGCATCATCATCATCAGCAGCAGCATTTAGCAGCAGGAAGAAGGCTGGTTGGCTCGGGAGCAGCAGCTACATGGCGAAGCCGCTTGGTCATAGGCAGCCTGCAAGAGCAGCGGCAAGAGCAGCGGCTTTAGGCGCTTCGGCTGCTTCGTCTTCTGGGGTGGAAGAGCATGAAGCGCACGGGGTGGCAGCAACGGTAAGTACACCCCATCCTGCGCGGACTATTGTTGTTGCTGCTGCTTGTTGTGCTGCTTCTCCTCTGGCGGCACCAAAGACAGCAGCGATCGAGGGTTTGCGGCTCAACGGATGCAGCAACGCAGCGGAGGAGGCCCCTCTCGAGCAGACAGAACTGCCCATCCCTTCGACTGCAGGAACTGCTGCAGCAGGTGTATGGACACCCCAGCCGCTGGAGAGGGGTCTTTCTAAGTCGTTCAGCGGCATCTCGGCGAGTGCCTGCCCGCCTCAGAAGCAGCAGCTCCCGCCAGCGCCTTCCATCGCTGCTGGAGGAGCTTCGCATCCGCCTCCCGATGCATGTGCCGTTGCCGATGAAGGCAAGCTTTTTTACGAGAGGAAGAGATCGGAGGCAAGGCGGACTGGCAGGCGCGTTGATGCGGAAGGAGCTGCGGTACGTGAGGGGGAAGAGGCAGCAGAGCAGAAAGACGCAGGAGGACTTATTTTCGCTGCACTCGGCGAGGGGCCTTTATTCAGGAATGCGGGGAGCAGCCTTGATGCGGCTGCAGCAGGCGGCAGTGTAAGCGGCAGCGCGAATAAAAATGTCTTTTCTGAGCTCGTCAAGGCGGTTGGTGACTATGGTTTCATCCGCAGTGACAGCAGCGGCAGTAGCAGCATTGACTGCAGCAGCGGCAGTAGTGACAGCGGCAGTAGTAGCAGCAGCACCAGCAGCAGTAGTAGTAGCGACAACAGCAGTCCAGGCTCACGTTTGTGTTGCAGTCGGTATCAGCGCATGAAGCGTGACTCGCTAAGGTCTGCTGCCGCTGCGTTGCATGCAGCCCGAATCGGTGAGTTGGAGAGATTGCGTAGGGGTTGCTCAGCAGCAGTGGCAGCAGGAGCGGCAGCGGCAGCGTAGACGCTGAGGCGTTTACTTAGTGCATCCTTTGAGGGAGCAGCTACAGCAGAAGCCGCTGCAGCAGAAGCTGCTGCGACTGTGTGTGTGTCGCTAGGAGGCTGTCTTGCAGCTTGCCGCAGAGTTTCCAGAATTGCGGTGTGGTCGCGCAGGGAGCATGTTGGTCAATCAGGGAGGTCTGAATGCGCATCGCCACTCCCTCTTGGAGCTGTTGCGTATGGGGGCCCCTGTGCCCTTCACGCTGCCTCCGGTGGCTGTCTCTTCTTCTGCTTCCGCTTCTTCTTCCGCCGCTCGAATTGCTGGAGTTTCTGGAATTGCGGATCGTGACGGCGGGGAGGGGGAGCCTGAGGAGAAGGACCGCAATTTGAGCCTCTTTCAAGAGCTCCTGAGCCGTTCCCTAGGCGCGCAGACATGCAGCGACTCAGGCAAGAGCAGCGGAGGAGGGGCAGAAGAGGAGGGATGGCGCCCACCTCGGGGGGGCCCCCCGGGGGGCCCCCAGTCGCTAGGGGCGAACTGGCCGGACTTGCTGATTGCTGGAAAGGGTCCATGGCGACACTGCAGCGGCAGACGAGCTTCGCTACCCTTACGCGTTGCAGCAGCAGCAGCTGTTTCCGAAAAACGCTCTCGTGTCTCAGGGCAGCACACGGCTACGCCGCAAGTAGGAGTGTAAGTCTCGCCTCTATGCTGCTGCTTTGGCTGCTGCTGCTGTTGCTGCTTTTGCTGCTCCTCTTGCTGCTGGCCTTTGCGGTGATTATTGCTGCCAAAAGTGCCAAGAGGGGATAAGAGGAACTGCTCGCGGCTCAGGCTCTCTGTGACATGTCTATAGCTGCTGTTGCTGCTGCTGCTTCTGCTGCTCCTCTTGCTGCTGGCCTTTGCGGTGATTATTGCTGCCTAAAGTGCCAAGAGGGGATAAGAGGAACTGCTCGCGGCTTGGGCTCTCTGTGACATGTCTATAGCTGCTGTTGCTGCTGCTGCTGTTGCTTCTTTTGCTGCTCCTCTTGCTGCTGGCTTTTGCGATGATTATTGCTGCCTAAAGTGCCAAGAGGGGATAAGAGGAACTGCTCGCGGCTCAGGCTCTCTGTGACATGTCTATAGCTGCTGTTGCTGCTGCTGCGGTTGCTTTTGCTGCTCCTCTTGCTGCTGGCGTTTGCGGTGATTATTGCTGCCTAAAGTGCCAAGAGGGGATGAGAGGAACTGCTCGCGGCTCAGGCTCTCTGTGACATGTCTATAGCTGCTGTTGCTGCTGCTGCTGTTGCTTCTGCTGCTCCTCTTGCTGCTGGCCTTTGCGGAGATTATTGCTGCCAAAAGTGCCAAGAGGGGATAAGAGGAACTGCTCGCGGCTTGGGCTCTCTGTGACATGTCTATAGCTGCTTTTGCTGCTGCTGCTGTTGCTTCTGCTGTTGCTGTTGCAGAGCGGGGGCCAGGCCGGCCTTTACATGGGTTAAGTTGCGACTCGGTGAGCATTTCCTGCTAGGTTTCTTTTGACTCCTGCCAAAATTATCTTGCGCCGCGATGAGGCAGTGCCAGCATGGTCAGGGACTGAGACGCTTCGCTTGCATGCGCCTCGGGAGTTCGCTGCAGATTCGTTCTTCACGAACTGCCTTCTGCAGCCTCGCAGACGCGCAATTGCGGGTGCTGCTGCTACTGCTGCTGCTGATAAGCGGCAGTTGTTGTTTTTGCTGCCGCGTTGTTCCCCTCCCGTTGCAGGTGGCGAATGCCTTCCGCGCGTCTGTGGATCTAGCCTGATCGAGTACGGGGGAGTCTTGTTCAATTTTGGGGGCCTAGACGAAAGCGGCCTTTCTAGCAACGCCGTCCACAAACTTGTCCCTTTGCCTGTCGGTCAGTTGCATGTGCTGTTTGTTCCTGGTGAAGCTGCTGCTGCTGCTGCTGCTTGAGGGTACATACACGGGCTCAAGCACTTTTGTAGGCGCTGCGCTGCGTTGGGTGCAGCAGCAGGTGTTGTTGTGCGGCTCCTCCTTTGCTGCCGCCGTATACATGTCTCTTTTCCCTTGCTTCCGGCATATTTCTCTTCAGCGTATCAGCAGGAGCTCTGGGCAAGGGCGATGGACTTGGGGGACGCTGTGGAAATAATAGACAGCTCTTTAAAGGATCTAACGGTGGCTTTGAATTCCCTCATCAACACGCCGTCTTCGGAGATGAAGCGGCAGCTAGAAAAGCGGCAGCACCTGCGGCGAGAGCTGCAAGTGGGCCTTTGCCCCTCCGAGTCAGCTGATGCCTTTTCCATCGCGCGGCTCGAACGCTTGTTGCAGTGGGCAACGAACCTTAAGTTGCAGTGGGAAAATTCGTCGGTGCGTTGCTGTGTAGGCGGTTGATTTCTGACATTCACGGTGCTCGTGTTGCTGCAGTGCTGGCGCGGGCAGCATGCGCCGATGGACGCGGAGGGGTGGGGGAGGAGAGAGGGAGGGGGAAACGTTTTGGTACTCTTGTGTCTCTCTCTTTTTGTGAGAGTGTGCGATTTTCTCTCGTTGGGGTGCTCGCTGGTATTTCGCTCCTCTGGGGTCAAGTTGCCACCAAAAAGAAGCCAGGCGCGAGCATAGCTTCGCGTGTGTATGTATGTGTATGTATGTCTGTGTGCATGTGTGTGTATGTATGTGTATGTGTATATGTATGTGTATATCCATATGTCTGTATGTATGTGTATGTATATCTATGTGTCTGTATGTATGTGTATGTGTGTGTATATATATATACATATATATGCCTGTATGTATGTGTAAATACATATGTACATATATGCATGTCTGTATGTATGTGCACGCGTATGTATATGTATATATACATATCTGTACATGTAT
Organism: Cyclospora cayetanensis; assembly: GCF_002999335.1. Classification (NCBI taxonomy): domain Eukaryota; phylum Apicomplexa; class Conoidasida; order Eucoccidiorida; family Eimeriidae; genus Cyclospora; species Cyclospora cayetanensis. The sequence goes on along the minus strand of NW_020312115.1, from coordinate 1,099 downwards.
ATGTATGTATGTTTATGTGTATGTGCTGTGCTTGCTGCAGTTTCGCGCGCGTGTGGAGGATACCCGGCTGGCTGTTTTGGAGGGTCGGGGGAGCCGCAGTGCCTTGGACATTTCTTCATACCGTGCCAAGTCTCTTCTTAGGCTGCAGAAGCTCCTGACGGCAGTAGAGATGCACGCAGTTCTGGCTGCTGTAGACGTGTTGCAGGAAGAGGCAACGGCAGCAACAGGCCTCACGCCTGGCGATGTAGTGGCGGCTGTCATGGAGGAGACTGAGGAGAGGGAGGCGGGGGACGTCACAGCCGATGCTGCAGACGCGGAGGCTCTCGACATTGTTTTCGCTCGTATCGCGGATGCCTCACCTCCCGTGCAAAGCGAGCACCAGGACGATCATTTTTCTGAATCCTCACCGCAGAGACAAGGCCTCCTCCTTCCCCAGCAGCCGGAGTGCTCCTCAGCGCGAGGCAGCGAGGACGAACGCGACGGCAGGGAGCGACTGCAGACTTGCAGCAAGAATCACTATCGCTCGATTCTGCGGCAGCGGAAGTCAGGAGAGGCCTCCGCCCCAGCGCGGAGAGAGAGCCTCCCTAGTAGCACCGTAGACGAGGCTGCACCAAGCGGAGAATTCGCATGCGCGGAAGCAGAGAGGCGGCCCTGTGTTCGCTTTCACGAGACAGCACCCCATCGATTCTCCTGTAGGCTCCAATAGACAACCGTTCTCAGGCCGTTAGCCTCTCTTATCGCCGTCTGCCCTTTCGCTGGGCTGGCTGGCATATCTCCCTGAGGGGGCATCGCTCCCTTGTGGCCGATGCACCGCGCTGTGCTGCCTCAACTCTCACCTTCTCCCTCATGCGTCTCCTTTTGCAAGGCCCCTCCTCCGCAGTTCTCTTATTCGAGGGGCAGCCTCTTGGAGCGTCTACGCCTCTTGCCGCTTGCCGCGTTTTCTTAGAACGCCTACGCTGCCAGCTCCGCTTGTCTCTCTCTCTCTGTGTCTGTCTGTCTCTGTCTGTCTGTCTTTCTCTCTCTCATTCTCTCTCAAGCTCTTTCGCCCTCTATGAATCGAGGGGCCCTCCATCTCCTCTGGTAGCCAAAGCTGCATTTT